>NC_084557.2:36223191-36230691 GCF_033978685.3 Nerophis lumbriciformis | reverse complement strand
GACAAAGAAAACAATCTGAAGTTGTCTTTATTTTTTAGTTTTAATGCCATGATTTTAATAGTCCGGCCCGCGTGTGCACAGATTTTCCTCCATGCGACCCCTGAGCTAAAATGAGTTTGACACTCCTGGTCTATTGCTCTCACCCCGATTGTGGCAGTTGACAATCGCACACTTCGTCGGCGTTAATACCACTGGATGAATGCTCAACAACACTGAGTGTGGTTACAAACAAATCCTACTAATACGGCCACCAACAATGCATTGTGGGAAATTTAGAAAAATCCAAAGTCCTCTCTGGACGTTCATGTCGCGTAGTGCGTATGGAAATGAATCAATTCTTGTGCAGTGCGCCATGTTGGCATACGTGCACTAAATAAAAACATCATGAAAACCAAACGAGGCAATGTCGAGTATTTGTTTTCTTTTTTAATGCATACCGTATTTTTCGGAGTATAAGTCGCACCAGCCGAAAATGCATAATAAAGAAGGAAAAAAACATATATAAGTCGCACTGGAGTATAAGTCGCATTTTTGGGGGAAATGTATTTGATAAAACCCAACACCAAGAATAGACATTTGAAAGGCAATTTAAAATAAATAAAGAATAGTGAACAACAGGCTGAATAAGTGTACTTATATGACGCATAAATAACCAACTGAGAACGTGCCTGGTATGTTAACGTAACATATTATGGTAAGAGTCATTCAAAATAACTATAACATACAAAACATGCTATACGTTTACCAAACAATCTGTCACTCCTAAATCCGATGAAATCTTATACGTCTAGTCTCTTACATGAATGAGCTAAATAATATTATTTGATATTTTACGGTAATGTGTTAATAATTTCACACATAAGTCGCTCCTGAGTATAAGTCGCACCCCCGGCCAAACTATGAAAAAAACTGCGACTTATAGTCAGAAAAATACGGTAATCGGGTATTTTCTGTCCGCTTTAGTGCAAGCAAGACTCACTAAACGCCTCGAGCTGTGGGCTTGGTTATTTCCGTTTATCAGCAAAATCGCCAATATTCAAGGGTTCCATGATTCAAGGAGCTTTAATTGCCATACTCGTATACATTTGCACATAAACGTAACATCAACATCATTATCAACCCTTCTGTTTTTCTGTATATTTCCCTTTTCCTTTGGAAAATAACAACTGTCAATACTGCCGAAGCATTGCAGCTTTCGGTCGGCTCGGCAACACTCGCGAGACTCACTCACGCAACGCCGCTAGCTCAGGGTGTGGCTATTTCCGTTTATAAGCAAAATCACCAATATAAAATTTCCACAAAAAAAATTTTTTACACAATGACTTTCTGCACTGTTGAATTTACAGCCTTTATAATGTATTTAAAGTATGTGTGACATTATTATTCTAATACAGAACAATTAAACTGATAAGTGCTGCAGTTCTCTTAGTCACCACTAGGGTTGTACGGTATACCGGTATTAGTATAGTACCGTGATACTAATGAATCATTTTCGGTACTATACCGCCTCTGAAAAGTCCCGGTCCGTCTGAATATGACTAATGTATGATCTTGTAACTACTAGGTATCGGATTGATACCCAAATTTGTGGTATCATCCAAAACGAATGTAAGGTATCAAACAACAGAAGCATAAGTGATTATTACATTTTAACAGAAGTGTAGATAGAACATGTTAAAAGAGAAAGTAAGCAGATATTAACAGTTTAATGAACAAGTAGATTAATAATTAATTTTCTACCACTTGTCCTTAATAATTTTGACAAAATAATAGAATGAAAAATGACACCATATAAGTACCACTGATAGTCACACCCACACACTAGGTGTGGTGAAATTACTCTCTGCATTTGACCCATCCCCTTGTTCCACCCCCTGGGAGGTGAAGGGAGCAGTGAGCAGCAGCGGTGGCCACGCTCGGGAATCATTTTGGTGATTTAACCCCCAATTCCCACTCTTGATGCTGAGTGCCAAGAGGGAGGCAATGAGTCTCATTGTTATAGTCTTTGGTATGACTCGGCCGGGGTTTGAACTCACGACATACCGATCTCAGGGCGGACATGTTACTGCATACGGCAGCAGACTAAATTAGGAGCCTTTGTTTGCTTACTTACTAATAAAAGACAAGTTGTCTTGTATGTTCACTATTTTATTTAAGGAAAAACTTGCAATAATAAACATATGTTTAATGTACCGTAAGATTATTTTGTTAAAATAAAGCCAATAATGCACATTTTTGTGGTGCCCTTTAGAAAAGTACCAAAAAGTATCGAAATAATTTTGGTACCGGTACCAAAATATTGGTATCGGGACAACACTAGTCACCACACACTGAGTCAGTATGAATTAGCAGGCACTTACCAGCTGGTTGCAATCATAACATCTTTTTCCACAGAAGAAGCCAGCAGATTTTGTGTAAAGAAAAGCTTTGGTTACACAAAGGAAATACAAAAGAGATATTTTGATGTACTGCTAAATTAATAAACTAATTAATGTGACTACCAAGATGGAGAATTAGCTCAAAAATGTCTCCAAACTGGACTTTTAGACAAAAATGGAGGGTCATCAGACTTTTAAAATCAAAGTACTGTACATGTATGAAAGCTTTTTTTCCCCTCATTTTCATTTTCTCTTATTTTTACTTATTTACCTCTATTTTCAAATGTCAAATGCAAATGTCGACAGATATGAACAAGACACATGTATTCAGATTTAGTCCGGTGGATTGTTACTAGAATGTAGGTAGCAATGACGTGCGGTGAGGTTCATGGCTGGTGAGGCACTGACTTCATCACAGTCAGATTTACAAACATATGAACCCTAAAGAGTATCTTATTCACCATTTGATTGGCAGCAGTTAACGGGTTATGTTTAAAAGCTCATACCAGCATTCTTCCCTGCTTGGCACTCAGCATCAAGGGTTGGAATTGGGGGTTAAATCACCAAAAATTATTCCCGGGCGCGGCGCCGCTGCTGCCCACTGCTCCCCTCGCCTCCCAGGGTGTGATCAAGGGGATGGGTCAAATGCAGAGGACAAATTTCATTACACCTAGTGTGTGTGTGACAATCATTGGTACTTTAACTTAACTTTAACTTTACACATACAAACTGTAGCACACAAAAAAGCACATTTAATGAAAAAAACATTATTATGGTCTTACCTTTACTTATAAATGAAGTCCATGCGCCGCTGTTGTGCTGGATTAATGCACCCCTGACGGGAATGTTATATCAACTAAAGCCCTCACTTAAACTTTCCATGTGCAAGATTGAATCTATTTAAAAAAGTGTAACCGAGGGTTTATAAATGTCGCCTATACTGTATGAAACTACAAAATAACAAACACGGAGGCTCCAGTTTACACGAGGACCACTTTATTTACCTTCTTTCAAAAACCTCCGCTCCACTCTAACGTGTCATCACTTCCGCTCTTAGTGCCTTCAAAATAAGAGCTCAAGGCATATACTGTATAACAGCGCATAACAGAAACTTAACATCACAAAGAGGAAAGCCCATAAAAATAGGTTACAAAAGTTATTTAATAAGAAGCCAAAAAGTGCAAAAACAACAATGTTCGTGTTGGAGGAGTTGTGAATTAGGTACACCTGCAGTCTGCAGGTGTACCTAATGTTGTGGCTCTGCAGTCATTCACAACTCCTCCAACACGAACATTATTGTTTTTGCACTTTTTGGCTTCTTATGAAATAACTTTTTTAAATAGATTCAATCTTGCACGTGGAAAGTTTAAGTGTGGGCTTTAGTTGATATAACACAGGGGGTGCATTCTACGGCGGGGTGCAGGAGGCGGGACTACTGCGAGCCTCAGCCAGTTTGTCTTTTGCAGCCGTTTTATGATCGCTCAGCACAAGAAATACGTTACACACATACAGTTGTTGACAAAATACACTGTACATTATATACCTCAGCTAACTAAACTATGGAAATGTATAATATAGTTCATTTAGCAATACGGTCTCACTGCACAGCAGGCCAGCAGTTAGCCGAGTCCGCAATCCATGGTGAGGCACAACTGAGTGACGTGCCTCAACTGGCTGCTGTTCACCGCACCGTCTCTTCTCAGTATTTGAACGGCAAATGTGAAAATTCAGCGATTTTGAATAAAAATAATCTAAAACTGGTGAAGTTAAATGGAAAATAACTTTATAGTATAATCACTGGATACATATAACAATTTAATTTAAAAAGAAATATTTTTACATTTTTTTTCTTTCCATGATGGCAGGTGAGGCCCTGCCTCTAATGACTGCACGTCACTGGTAGGTAGGCAAAAGAAGAAATGGGGGCCAGAGGCATTAAAAAAAAAAATTGAGTCAGCCATTTATTGTCAACTGAGTTCAAACTCAAAAAGGCTGCATCGGGTGATCAAAAGTTGAAAGAGCATAGCCTTTCAGACACTCACTGGCATGACCTTCTGATGGCAAGGAGAACTTAGACTTAGACAAACTTTATTGATCCACAAGGGAAATTGTTCCTCACAGTAGCTCAGTTACAAATGATGGAAAGTGTAAGGTTGGAAAGGATAATGCAGGTATAAAGTAGACTAAAAATGTACCATAGTAGCAATATAAAATATAACATATATGTAATATTTATATATTATATATACAGTATATAATATATACTGATATATTATATTCCATCCATCCATCCATCCATCTTCTTCCGCTTATCCGAGGTCGGGTCGCGGGGGCAGCAGCTTAAGCAGGGAAGCCCAGACTTCCCTCTCCCCAGCCACTTCATCCAGCTCTTCCTGTGGGACCCCGAGGCGTTCCCAGGCCAGCCGGGAGACATAGTCTTCCCAACGTGTCCTGGGTCTTCCCCGCGGCCTCCTACCGGTGGGACGTGCCCTAAACACCTCCCGAGGGAGGCGTTCGGGTGGCATCCTGACCAGATGCCCGAACCACCTCATCTGGCTCCTCTCGATGTGGAGGAGCAGCGGCTTTACTTTGAGCTCTGCCATCCCCGGATGGCAGAGCTTCTCACCCTATCTCTAAGGGAGAGCCCCGCCACCCGGCGGAGGAAACTCATTTCGGCCGCTTGTACCCGTGATCTTGTCCTTTCGGTCATAACCCAAAGCTCATGACCATAGGTGAGGATGGGAACGTAGATCGACCGGTAAATTGAGAGCTTTGCCTTCCGGCTCAGCTCCTTCTTCACCACAACGGATCGATACAGCGTCCGCATTACTGAAGACGCCGCACCGATCCGCCTGTCGATCTCACGATCCACTCTTCCCCCACTCGTGAACAAGACTCCGAGGTACTTGAACTCCTCCACTTGGGGCAAGATCTCCTCCCCAACCCGGAGATGGCACTCCACCCTTTTCCGGGCGAGAACCATGGACTCGGACTTGGAGGTGCTGATTCTCATCCCAGTCGCTTCGCACTCAGCTGCGAACCGATCCAGTGAGAGCTGAAGATCCTGGCCAGATGAAGCCATCAGGACCACATCATCTGCAAAAAGCAGAGACCTAATCCTGCAGCCACCAAACCAGATCCCCTCAACGCCTTGACTGCGCCTAGAAATTCTGTCCATAAAAGTTATGAACAGAATCGGTGACAAAGGGCAGCCTTGGCGGAGTCCAACCCTCACTGGAAACGTGTCCGACTTACTACCGGCAATGCGGACCAAGCTCTGGCACTGATCATACAGGGAGCGGACTGCCACAATCAGACAGTCCGATACCCCGTACTCTTTGAGCACTCCCCACAGGACTTCCCGAGGGACACGGTCAAATGCCTTCTCCAAGTCCACAAAACACATGTAGACTGGTTGGGCAAACTCCCATGCACCCTCAAGGACCCTGCCGAGAGTATAGAGCTGGTCCACAGTTCCACGACCAGGACGAAAACCACACTGTTCCTCCTGAATCCGAGGTTCGACTATCCGGCGTAGCCTCCTCTCCAGTACACCTGAATAGACCTTACCGGGAAGGCTGAGGGGTGTGATCCCACGATAGTTAGAACACACCCTCCGGTTCCCCTTCTTAAAGAGAGGAACCACCACCCCGGTCTGCCAATCCAGAGGTACCGCCCCCGATGTCCACGCGATGCTGCAGAGTCTTGTCAACCAAGACAGCCCCACAGCATCCAGAGCCTTAAGGAACTCCGGGCGGATCTCATCTACCCCCGGGGCCTTGCCACCGAGGAGCTTTTTAACTACCTCAGCAACCTCAGCCCCAGAAATAGGAGAGCCCACCACAGACTCCCCAGGCACTGCTTCCTCATAGGAAGACGTGTTGGTGGGATTGAGGAGGTCTTCGAAGTATTCCCTCCACCGATCCACAACATCCGCAGTCGAGGTCAGCAGAACACCATCCTCACCATACACGGTGTTGATAGTGCACTGCTTCCCCTTCCTGAGGCGGCGGATGGTGGACCAGAATTGCTTCGAAGCCGTCCGGAAGTCGTTTTCCATGGCCTCACCGAACTCCTCCCATGTCCGAGTTTTTGCCTCTGCGACCGCTGAAGCCGCACACCGCTTGGCCTGTCAGTACTTGTCCGCTGCCTCAGGAGTCCTATGAGCCAAAAGAACCCGATAGGACTCCTTCTTCAGCTTGACGGCATCCCTCACCGCCGGTGTCCACCAACGGGTTCTAGGATTACCGCCACGACAAGCACCAACTACCTTGCGGCCACAGCTCCAATCAGCCGCCTCGACAATAGAGGCGCGGAACATGGTCCATTCGGACTCAATGTCCAGCACCTCCCTCGTGACATGTTCAAAGTTCTTCCGGAGGTGGGAATTGAAACTCTCTCTGACAGGAGACTCTGCCAGACGTTCCCAGCAAACCCTCACAATGCGTTTGGACCTGCCAGGTCTGTCCGGCATCCTCCCCCACCATCGCAGCCAACTCACCACCAGGTGGTGATCGGTAGAAAGCTCCGCCCCTCTCTTCACCCGAGTGTCCAAAACATGAGGCCGCAAATCCGATGACACAACTACAAAGTCGATCATGGAACTGCGGCCTAGGGTGTCCTGGTGCCAAGTGCACATATGGACACCCTTATGTTTGAACATGGTGTTTGTTATTGACAATCTGTGACGAGCACAAAAGTCCAATAACAAAACACCACTCGGATTCAGATCCGGGCGGCCATTCTTCCCAATCACGCCTCTCCAGGTTTCACTGTCGCTGCCAACATGAGCATTGAAGTCTCCCAGTAGAACGAGGGAATCACCCGGGGGCGCACTCTCAAGTACTCCCTCGAGTGAATCCAAAAAGGGTGGGTACTCTGAGCTGCGGTTTGGCGCATAAGCGCAAACCAGAGTCAGGACCCGTTCCCCCACCCGAAGGCGGAGGGAAGCTACCCTCTCGTCCACCGGGTTGAACTCCAATGTGCAGGCTCTGAGCCGAGGGGAAACAAGAATTTCCACCCCAGCCCGTCGCCTCTCACTGCCGGCAACGCCAGAGTGGAAGAGTCCAGCCCCTCTCGAGAGAACTGGTTCCAGAGCCCTTGCTGTGCGTCGAAGTGAGTC
>NC_084557.2:36178191-36218191 GCF_033978685.3 Nerophis lumbriciformis | reverse complement strand
CTTTCTCCTCTACTGTTACCAAATAGTGGATTTTTATATTGTAAAATAATACCAAAAAACTAAACTAGTTTACAAAACGTATACAAACAAGACAAACTTGCATTTTATAACCTATTTTTGCATGTTTATATTAGAGTATGTTTCAGCTTTTGGAAATGGCTGTATGGATATTATATTTAATGTATTAGGTTGCCATTTGTAATGATGATAAATTAGCAGCTCTACTAACTTTGATAAATAGTTCTACACCGCTACAAACTCCAACCACAATAACAAACACGGTTAATTTTGTTGCTACAGTTCTCGCCTATACTCTCATTAATTTATGCCGATTTCCAGCTGCTCTATGACCGCTTTATCTTCCGATACAATCATGGAATTAGTTTAGTCATCATAAAATAATGAAGTCTCCTGAGAACTCCGAGGCCCTTATATAGTGTTCTCCCTTTAGTGCTTACGCTTTGCTTGCACTCCTGCATGGATTTACTGCCACATATTTGCACTAACGAGAGCATTACTTCAAAGCAATACATACCGGTGCATATCGGATCATTTATATAGATTATGATGAGAACATGACTGCATTAATGTGGATATGGTTTCAATTTACGCTGACATTTAGTTGCAGCTGCAAATAATAACTTGCAAATCTACTGAAAGCCACACAGTTGTAAAGAGGACCGGGTTGGGCGTCGGGAGTTGAGTGAAGTCCAAATTTAGATTTAATGTCACCAGCCTCTCATAAACATTGTGGCCATATCATTACAACACAGTAGCCCGTTTGCACCCCACCTTTATTGTAAGAATGTCTAGAAGAGTATATATGTGAGATGCTTGCTTTTAAGCTTTAAACTTTTGAGTTACTTTAAAAGAACAGAAGGCTCTATGTCACTTTGACAGAAAAGTATTACTTCACTTTTTATAGTCTTATTTGATGGTGACCTCCACCCAGTGAGCTTGTTTACGACTCTTCTTGGGGGTTTTAATAGTAAATACAGAACAACTACCTGCTTAACCTTTACAACATTTGGCAGAGCTGCAAATATTGGGGTAGAAGTGGTAACCATTACAGTTCTGTCCACAGCTGTGGTGCCCTCGCTTTTTACAACCGCAGCAGAGTTATGCGCTGCATAGTTAAACAATAACAGATTTGTGACTCAATTTCCTCATTTTCAGAAGTGTTTATTTTTTTTTATTTTTTTTGTCCTGTCCAGCTACTCAGGCAAATCATATTGTTGATGCAGATGCCCATATTTGCGGTACAGATTTACTTCACAAAAGAGAAGTGTGGGATACTTCTCTTGTTGCCTTATTTGTATTTGACTTTATTAAATGGATTTATATTATTGTTTGGGGCAGCCGGACCGGAGCAGGAGGGGATAGAAAGAGAGAAAAAAAAAGGAAGACAGATGGGAAAATTGAGGGGACTATAGGGGGGTAAGACAGAGAGACAACAGCAACAACAATAACAACAACAACAACAACAACAGAACAGCATCAGCAAATATGATATGAAAAGTGATAGCAAAGAAGCAGTTAGTGAAGGAAATATTAACACAGAAATGACAATGAACATTATTGCACTACAAATGGAGCAATACAAATACTAGGGCTGTGAAACTTTGGGTGTCCCACGATTCGATTCAATATCGATTCTTGGGGTCACGATGCGATTCAAAATCGATTTTTTTTTTTCAATTCAACACGATTCTCGATTCAAAAACGATTTTTTCCCGATTCAAAACGATTTTCTATTCATTCAATACATAGGATTTTAGCAGGATCTACCCCAGTCTGCTGACATGCAAGCAGAGTACCGTATTTTTCGGAGTATAAGTCGCACCTGCCGAAAATGTATAATAAAGAAGGAAAAAAACAAATATAAGTTGCACTGGAGCCCGGCCAAACTATGAAAAAAACTGCGACTTATAGTCCGAAAAATACGGTAGTAGATTTTTGTAAAAAGCTTTTATAATTGTAAAGGACAATGTTTTTTCAACTGATTGCAATAATGTAAATTTGTGTTAACTATTAAATGAACCAAAAATATGACTTATTTTATCTTTGTGAAAATATTGGACACAGTGTGTTGTCAAGCTTATGAGATGCGATGAAAGTGTAAGCCACTGTGACACTATTGTTCATTTATTTTTATTTTTATAAATGTCTAATGATAATGTCAATGAGGGATTTCTAATCACTGCTATGTTGAAATTGTAACTAATATTGATACTGTTGTTGATAATATTCATTTTTGTTTCACTACTTTTGGTTTGTTCTGTGTCGTGTTTGTGTCTCCTCTCAATTGCTCTGTTTATTGCAGTTCTGAGTGTTGCTGGGTCGGGTTTGGTTTTGGAATTGGATTGCATTGTTATGGTATTGCTGTGTATTGTTTTGTTGGATTGATTAATTAAAAAAATAAATAAATTAAATAAAAAATAAATGTTTTGAAAATGAGAATCGATTCTGAATCGCACAACGTGAGAATTGCGATTCGAATTCGAATTGATTTTTTCCCACACCCCTAACAAATACCAATAGAAATAGCACTATTGATAATGAATAATAACAATAATTACCTCTATTATCAAAAATACAATTGTTTCAAATGCAACAATACATATATGTAATGATACAAAAGAGAGCAGATAAATGGAGGGGAAGAAAGAGAAACGAACTGTATTAACCTTGTAGATTGTTCTAGTAACAATAGATTAAGCTTTGTCAGTGTGCTGTGTTTTACCTAGTTTTCCCTAGGGGAACAACGTTGATATATGTTTGATGAAACATGATTATATGCATGACTGTATGTATGCATAGGTGCTTGTATATGTACAGTATATGTATATTTGTACAGTGAATGTGCGTGAGGATGTACAGTATGTACCTTGAGTGTGTATGTATGTACTGTATTTGGGTATGTATGTGGGAGCGTAGGTACCTAATGGCAAGTACCAATATGTGCACATATCATGTTTGTATTAATGAATGAATAAACAAGTCTGTGTATACATGTATGTATAATTGTGTGTTTGTGAGTATGTATGTACAATATATTTGTCTCCCAGTGTGTGAAGGAGCCAAAGTACAGCCCCAGCCACACAGAGAGCTCAACTCAAAACAGCAGGTGCGGTGCCCACGCAGCCAGGCCGGCACACGACAGGAACCCCAGAGCCGGGTCTACTATGCTGCCCGGCAGGGCCAACAGCAGACCATAGACAGACGAGCCCAGCAGAGTTGTTTTCCAAAAAACACATTGACAAAAGGCAAAACAACTCAAAATTGCACACACCAAATTAAGAAAGGACAAAAGATCTTACACAAACAAAATTTACAAAAGTTAAAACAATTTACAATATTAGAAAATATTAACAAAATAGGAAACTAGTTGGAGCATGTAAGTGATGCAAAATGAAGAAATAACGACAAAATAATTTGTTGTATTAGCTGTGATTTGGGGCATCCCCTAGCGGTTTATGTGATTCTAAGTGGTTTCGCCTTGTGGTAATGTGTTGTCTTGCTAATTGTTGCTAAATTGCTAAATTGTTCATTTCTTCTGTTCATTTTGTTTGTGAACTTGTCAGTTTCACCTTTTAATGGGTTTTCTGAAAATTGTGAACTGTTTTGACTTTTGTCAATTTTGTTTGCGTAATTGTAAATTGGTTTGTCTTTTTAATTTGTTTTCTGTAATTGTAATTTGTTTCATTGTGTGTAAGTCTTTTGCACTTCCAGAGCACCAAACCTAAGGGAGGAACGTTTTAATATTTTTTTGTTTTTTTTGTTTTTTTATATTTGTTAATAAATTACTTTCTTAAAAAATATCCCTACCATAATCATAGAGTGAAAATCACAAAAATGGATTGCAGTTTTCACGTTTATTGCAACAAATGTATATTCTTGCGTTTCCTTGTTTTTGTATTCTCTTCCTTAGTTTACCTGTTACTTCCTGTCCAGCACTCTTATTTTTCGACTTCCTGTTTGGCTCCCTGAGTGCAGTTTCCCTCACCTGTGCCTGTTTGGCAACCTGAGCACGCCTGTTTGTGGTTGCATCTTTATATGCCAGCATGCCATGTAGTCAGGGCTGGAAGATTGTCAATGTTACTATTGTGCAGCCCTTTGAGACACTTGTGATTTAGGGCTATATAAATAAACATTGATTGATTGATTGATTGATTGACTATTGACAAATGTTACTGACTGTCTGCGTTGCATGTTACCTGTGTTGATTCCGCTTGCTTTTCTGAAACCGCACAGCTTGCCCTTTTTTTTTATAGCACTTCTTGTGCTATAATTAAATAACTCTCACCTGCACGTCGCTGTCAAGTCACTGCATTTTGGGGTCACACCACCGCAGCAATACGTGTTCATGACATAATCTTCCAGCCAATGAGTGACCTTGCGGTGATGCCTTTTGGCAATGTGGAGCCAATTTTTTTGACCACATACTCCCTGGGGACATGTGCGGTTCCACCCAAGACAAAGTTCGCCCCCTCTTCCTCAAGTTCGGCCGCCACCGGCTCCCCGGCTTTACAAAGCCTAAGTTGTGCCCACTCCTACACCACAGCTTCCCAAAGCCAGAGAATCACCTGTTCCCGCTCTGCAGCTTTCAAAAACCCAAGCTTTGCCAAGTCTGGCTCCTCAGATTCCCAGAGCCCAGCTTCCTCCTGTGCTGGCGCCTCGCCATGCTCAAGACAACACTTCCTTTGGGTCCGGTAGAAGCTCCTATGCTACCCACGGCGGTGTCAAACCTGGAGTCCTATTGGGAGTCAGCATGGGATCTATCTTTGCCCCTTCTCCTCGCCTACCTCTGCCCTTCTGTGGCTTCTACAGTGAGGGGCACCACCGATCAATAATTCCTAAAAGAAGCGTCTGCCATCCGCTTTATGAGGGAGGGGCTACTACGGGTAGCTGGGGATGCACAGATCTTCTCATCTCCAGTGGGTCTGCTGCAGACAACATTGGTACCTCCTGTGAGGCCGCCGCCACCATCTTTTCCTCTTGCGAGACTGCCGCTGCTAGCTCTTCTTTCAGTGAGGCCACCCCCGCTTCTCTGCCACTGGGGGCGTCATCAGTTCCCCCTTGTGTGGGTCCGTTCCCGACGTCATCTCTGGTGGGTCCGCTCCAAACGACACCGTCTCCTCCAGCAAGGCCACTGCGCCCACGCCATCTGAGACAGCGCATGCCCGATGCTCGACCTCCACGATGGCTGGTGGAGCACCGTGCCGATCACCCTCCTAATAGTCTGCAAAGATGGCCGTTCCATAGACGCCCTCCGTGCCATCAGCAGCGCGGACCCAAGACTTAGCCGTGGACCTCCACGGTTTTAGGAGCACCCATCGTACTCATGTCTGCCTCCTCGTTGGCCACAGATTTGTCCCACCAATCAGACGCTGAACGTCTCTGGAAGTGTACGAAAAGTGGACTTGACCTCGCCTGACCTGGACGCTGAGTTTCTGCATGATGATTGAATTACAGCAAAATGAGTGAATCAGTGAACTCAAAATATTAACTTCGTCCACGGCATTTTTCAAGTTTTATTCCATTGTTTTAAGTTGAATTTTACAATCCTGTAAGTGACCTTTAATTTGTAAAACCTAGCATCATGTGTCTGTAATTGGAGATGGTACTCGTGTTTAAAAAAAAGTAGCTGAAAATTAGCTTTCCATACTTGAAAGACTGCAGAAAAAGTATCCACCATCTTTTACTGTGTCCATAAAATGCATAGTCAACTTTTCATCACAATTTTGGGGGGGGGAAAAGATCTTGCAAAATCAGGCCTCTCAAAAATTGTCCACAAGAACCTGAGGGCACTAATACATTGCAAACAATTTTAATTTAATATGCAAATAAAGCATATTTGTTGAATTAGTTGAAATTGTATGATTTAGGGGTTGAGGGTTACAAACAACATATTTAAAACATGGATAACAAATTCATAAAATCACCAGCAAATACAATTGTTGAAAAAAAAAATCTCATAACATTGCAACTTTTTTTTTAAAAAGCTGCTGCAAAATCAGACATTTTAGGCCACAACAATCACAAAAAAAGCCTGTGAAATCCCTAAGGCCGGGGGGGACTGATTAGGGAGAACTATGTTATTTCAGAGGGTAATACAAAGTCACACTCCCTGGACACTTCATTAGTTACACAATCAAGCAAATGTAGTCCAGCTATAATAACAAAGATTTCCTTGACCTTGTCAATCAAAACAGAGCAGTTGTCTTCTTAAAGGCAGAATGTTTGATACATTTAATAGAGTGTGTGTGTGTGTGTGTGTGTGTGTGTGTGTGTGTGTGTGTGTGTGTGTGTGTGTGTGTGTGTGTGTGTGTGTGTGTGTGTGTGTGTGTGTGTGTGTGCTTGTATTTCTACCCTTCTTGAGACATCAACAAGGAAAAGTACCCTCCATATGAACAAGTTAGGAGATAAATCATGGTCTCATTTGCACCCCTGGTGGTGAAATCTATCAAAATTAGGGTGGTCCCAAAAAGGAGGGATTTTTCAAATTGACTTTTAAAAGTGCTCCCCCTCTGGTCAACATATGAAATAACAAGTGTGTGTAAAAAATGCAAGTGCTTCCCCTCTGTCAGAAATTGAAATGTGCCCCAATTGGCCAAATTTCATTTCAAAAATTAATAAATATGTATCTAGAGACATACTATAATAACTAAAGTAAATAATGAAGATTAAAAACCAATTAAAAACAAAAAAATTACTAAAAGCTTACCTTTTTTATATTTGCGTCGTTTGTATATATTATTAATGTTGTAAATAGAAATCTTTATATATCTAGAAAGGGTGGTCCTAAAGAGGTAGGCATTTTTGGTGGTCTCAAGAAGGTAACAAATACAACAGTGTGTGTGTGTGTGTGTGTGTGTGTGTGTGTGTGTGTGTGTGTGTGTGTGTGTGTGTGTGTGTGTGTGTGTGTGTGTGTGTGTGTGTGTGTGTGTGTGCGTCAGTATGCGGTGGACGGAGAACATTTTGCATGGCTGTTTTATTTCTTCAAAAATAGGGGTTGACGACAAACAAACATTTCAGTCGAACACAGTTTGGACGTGACTTTCCATATTTTCTCTTCAATCAACACAAATGCACCTGCATACTTTTTTCAAAAAGTACACAATGAGTAACGGTAGACAGTTGCCCTTTTAAAATGTGACAGTACACATCCACATGTTTTGTTTTTTAAATGTATAATACAGGTTTCAAGGTGGTGGCGTTAATCCGTTCTATATTCAGATGGTAGAGGAGGAATGTGTTTACAAATGTCTTGGAATTGTGTCCTCTTAGAGAGCAAGCAATAACAGTTCAATGGTGGAGAAGGTGTGGCATTAAAGCACCAGTCAAATAACAACGTTCCCCTTCTTCAAGTTCTTGTGCTTTCTACGTGGCCTGCAGCGGAACTGTGCTCATTGCAGGCCACTGACATTGTCTGTGGGGTTAGTGTCGGCCCGTCACACGCAGCCGTTCTCCTGCCGGGGCTTATGGGCCACAGGGGTGTGCGGCGGCGGCGGATAGAGGGAGGGGGCCAGGGTGCACAAGAACCCGGCCAGCAGCGTCAGTCCCAGTCCGCCCCACGCGCAAAACATGGACCAGCCATAGCCATGGCTGATGTCTTCTGGTATCCCAAACATGTAGCGAGGGTAGCGCGACAGTTCAAAGTTGATTCCTGCCACACATGTGCAGAGAGAGATGATGCAGCAGGTGCCTGCAGGGTGGAAACAAAACACGTCAACACTTCGCGTAAATGTTGCAAATGTACTTTTTAGATGAACGGTGTCAAATCGAATTAAATGTGCCAATTAAAGCAGAGGTGTCAAACTCATTTTAGTTCAGGGGCCGCATGGAGGAAAATCTGTGCACACGCGGGTTGGACTATTAAAATCGTGGCATTAAAACTAAAAAATACAGACAACTTCGGATTGTTTTCTTTGTCTTACTTTGGCCAAAAATAGAACAAACATATTCAGAAAATATTACAATAAGAATATAGAACAAAATACCGGCAGCGGTAAAGTTTAGATCCCTGAAGGAACTGAATACATTTACATATGCATAAAAATGTGTTTTCTTTTGTAATTATTTTTTTCTATGAATTAAAGGCCTACTGAAATGCGATTTTCTTATTTAAACTGGGATAGCAGGTCCATTCTATGTGTCATACTTGATCATTTAGCGATATTGCCATATTTTTGCTGAAAGGATTTAGTAATAGACTCCTCTCTGAGCTGCCACCTTACCGTGGTAGAGGAGTTTGCGTGTCCCAATGATCCTAGGAGCTATGTTGTCCGGGGGCTTTATGCCCCCTGGTAGGGTCTCCCAAGACAAACTGGTCCTAGGTGAGGGATCAGACAAAGAGCAGCTCAAAGACCTCCATGACGAATAAAAATAAAGGACCAAGATTTCCCTCGCCCGGACGCGGGTCACCGGGGCCCCCCTCTGGAGCCAGGCCCGGAGGTGGGGCACGATGGCGAGCACCTGGTGGCCGGGCCTGTCCCCATGGGGCCTGGCCGGGCACAGCCCGAAGAGGCAACGTGGGTCCCCCCTCCAATGGGCTCACCAACCATAGCAGGGGCCATAGAGGTCGGGTGCAGTGTGAGCTGGACGGAAGCCGACGGCAGGACACTTGGCGGTCCGATCCTCGGCTGCAGAAGCTAGCTCTTGGGACGTGGAACGTCACCTCGATGGGGGGGAAGGAGCCTGAGCTAGTGCGCGAGGTTGAGAAGTTCCGGCTAGATATAGTCGGACTCACTTCGACGCACAGCAAGGGCTCTGGAACCAGTTCTCTCGAGAGGGGCTGGACTCTCTTCCACTCTGGCGTTGCCGGCAATGAGAGGCGACGGGCTGGGGTGGCAATTCTTGTTGCCCCCCGGCTCAGAGCCTGCACGTTGGAGTTCAACCCGGTGGACGAGAGGGTAGTTTCCCTCCGCCTTCGGGTGGGGGGTCAGGTCCTGACTGTGGTTTGCGCTTACGCGCCAAACCGCAGCTCAGAGTACCCACCCTTTTTGGATTCGCTCGAGGGAGTACTTGAGAGTTCTCCCCCGGGTGATTCCCTCGTTCTACTGGGGGACTTCAATGCTCATGTTGGCAGCGACAGTGAAACCTGGAGAGGCGTGATTGGGAAGAATGGCCGCCCGGATCTGAACCCGAGTGGTGTTCTGTTATTGGACTTTTGTGCCCGTCACAGATTGTCCATAATGAACACCATGTTCGAACATAAGGGTGTCCATATGTGCACTTGGCACTAGGACACCCTAGGCCGCAGTTCCATGATCGACTTTGTAGTTGTGTCATCGGATTTGCGGCCTCATGTTTTGGACACTCGGGTGAAGAGAGGGGCGGAGCTTTCAACCGATCACCACCTGGTGGTGAGTTGGCTGCGATGGTGGGGGAGGATGCCGGACAGACCTGGCAGGCCCAAACGCATTGTGAGGGTTTGCTGGGAACGTCTGGCAGAGTCTCCTGTCAGAGAGAGTTTCAATTCCCACCTCCGGAAGAACTTTGAACATGTCACGAGGGAGGTGCTGGACAGTGAGTCCGAGTGGACCATGTTCCGCGCCTCTATTGTCGAGGCAGCTGATTGGAGCTGTGGCCGCAAGGTAGTTGGTGCCTGTCGTGGCGGTAATCCTAGAACCCGTTGGTGGACACCGGCGGTGAGGGATGCCGTCAAGCTGAAGAAGGAGTCCTATCGGGTTCTTTTGGCTCATAGGACTCCTGAGGCAGCGGACAGGTACCGACAGGCCAAGCGGTGTGCGGCTTGAGCGGTTGCGGAGGCAAAAACTCGGACATGGGAGGAGTTCGGGGAAGCCATGGAAAACGACTTCCGGACGGCTTCGAAGCGATTCTGGACCACCATCCGCCGCCTCAGGAAGGGGAAGCAGTGCACTATCAACACCGTGTATGGTGAGGATGGTGTTCTGCTGACCTCGACTGCGGATGTTGTGGATCGGTGGAGGGAATACTTCGAAGACCTCCTCAATCCCACCAACACGTCTTCCTATGAGGAAGCAGTGCCTGGGGAATCTGTGGTGGGCTCTTCTATTTCTGGGGCTGAGGTTGCTGAGGTAGTTAAAAAGCTCCTCGGTGGCAAGGCCCCGGGGGTGGATGAGATCCGCCCGGAGTTCCTTAAGGCTCTGGATGCTGTGGGGCTGTCTTGGTTGACAAGACTCTGCAGCATCGCGTGGACATCGGGGGCGGTACCTCTGGATTGGCAGACCGGGGTGGTGGTTCCTCTCTTTAAGAAGGGGAACCGGAGGGTGTGTTTTAACTATCGTGGGATCACACTCCTCAGCCTTCCCGGTAAGGTCTATTCAGGTGTACTGGAGAGGAGGCTACGCCGGATAGTCGAACCTCGGATTCAGGAGGAACAGTGTGGTTTTCGTACTGGTCGTGGAACTGTGGACCAGCTCTATACTCTCGGCAGGGTCCTTGAGGGTGCATGGGAGTTTGCCCAACCAGTCTACATGTGTTTTGTGGACTTGGAGAAGGCATTCGACCGTGTCCCTCGGGAAGTCCTGTGGGGAGTGCTCAGAGAGTATGGGGTATCGGACTGTCTGATTTTGGCAGTCCGCTCCGTGTATGATCAGTGTCAGAGCTTGGTCCGCATTGCCGGCAGTAAGTCGGACACGTTTCCAGTGAGGGTTGGACTCCGTCAAGGCTGCCCTTTGTCACCGATTCTGTTCATAACTTTTATGGACAGAATTTCTAGGCGCAGTCAAGGCGTTGAGGGGATATGGTTTGGTGGCTGCAGGATTAGGTCTCTGCTTTTTGCAGATGATGTGGTCCTGATGGCTTCATCTGGCCAGGATCTTCAGCTCTCGCTGGATCGGTTCGCAGCCGAGTGTGAAGCGACTGGAATGAGAATCAGCACCTCCAAGTCCGAGTCCATGGTTCTCGCCCGGAAAAGGGTGGAATGCCATCTTCGGGTTGGGGAGGAGACCCTGCCCCAAGTGGAGGAGTTCAAGTATCTCGGAGTCTTGTTCAAGAGTGAGGGAAGAGTGGATCGTGAGATACTTGTGGTGAAGAAGGAGCTGAGCCGGAAGGCAAAGCTCTCAATTTACCGGTCGATCTACGTTCCCATCCTCACCTATGGTCATGAGCTTTGGGTTGTGACCGAAAGGACAAGATCACGGGTACAAGCGGCCGAAATGAGTTTCCTCCGCCGGGTGGCAGGGCTCTCCCTTAGAGATAGGGTGAGAAGCTCTGTCATCTGGGGGGAGCTCAAAGTAAAGCCGCTGCTCCTCCACATCGAGAGGAGCCAGATGAGGTGGTTCGGGCATCTGGTCAGGATGCCACCCGATCGCCTCCCTCGGGAGGTATTTAGGGCACGTCCGACCGGTAGGAGGCCACGGGGAAGACCCAGGACACGTTGGGAAGACTATGTCCCGGCTGGCTGGGGAATGCCTCGGGATCCCCCGGGAGGAGCTGGACGAAGTGGCTGGGGAGAGGGAAGTCTGGGCTTCCCTGCTTAGGCTGCTGCCCCCGCGACCCGACCTCGGATAAGCGGAAGAAGATGGATGGATGGATGGCTGGATGGATTTAGTAGAGAACATCGACGATAAAGTTTGCAACTTTTGGTCGCTGATAAAAAAGCCTTGTCTGTACCGGAAGTAGCAGACGAGTAGTGTGACGTCACAGGTTGTGGAGCTCCTCACATCCGCACATTGTTTACAATCATGGCCACTAGCAGCGAGAGCGATTCGGACCGAGAAAGCGACGATTTCCCCATTAATTTGAGCGAGGATGAAAGATTTGTGGATGAGGAAAGTGAGAGTGAAGGACTAGAGGGCAGGGGAGCAATTCAGATAGGGAAGATGCTGTGAGAGGCGGGTGGGACCTGATATTCAGCTGGGAATGACTAAAGCAGTAAATAAACACAAGACATATATATACTCTATTAGCCACAACACAACCAGGCTTATATTTAATATGCCACAAATTAATCCTGCATAACAAACACCTCCCCCCTCCCGTCCATATAACCCGCCAATACAACTCAAACACCTGCACAACACACTCAATCCCACAGCCCAAAGTACCGTTCACCTCCCCAAAGTTCATACAGCACATATATTTCCCCAAAGTTGCGTACGTGACATGCACATAGCGGCACGCACCTACGGGCAAGCGATCAAATGTTTGGAAGCCGCAGCTGCATGCGTAGGTACCGTGTCTGCGTTTCCAACTCAAAGTCCTCCTGGTAAGAGTCTCTGTTGTCCCAGTTCTCCACAGGCCAATGGTAAAGCTTGACTGTCATCTTTCGGGAATGTAAACAATGAAACACCGGCTGTGTTTGTGTTGCTGAAGTCGGCCGCAATACACCGCTTCCCACCTACAGCTTTCTTCTTTGCTGTCTCCATTGTTCGTTGAACAAATTGCAAAAGATTCACCAACACAGATGTCCAGAATACTGTGGAATTTTGCGATGAAAACAGACGACTTAATAGATGGCCACCATGCTGTCCCAAAATGTCCTCTACAATCCGTGACATCACGTGCCGGCGTCATCATACCGAGACGTTTTCAGCAGGATATTTTGCGCGAAATTTAAAATTGCACTTTAGTAAGCTAAATTGGCATGTGTTGCAATTTTAAGATTTCATCATTGATATATAAACTATCAGACTGCGTGGTCGGTAGTAGTGGGTTTCAGTAGGCCTTTAAGGAACGTTTATGACAACCTTTTTCCAAAACACAAAATAGAATGGGCGATATAACAGGATAATGCATACATTTATCATTTGTTTTCAAAACGGTTACAAAAAAGTGGGACCCCAAAAATTTACTGTGGGACCCCATTTTTATGACTTCATGGGGTCCCTGTGACCCATCCATCCATCCATTTTCTACCGCGTATCCCTTCCGGGGTCGCGGGGGGTGCTGGAGCCTATCTCAGCTGCATTCGGGCGGAAGGCGGGGTACACCCTGGACAAGTCGCCACCTCATCACAGGGCCAACACAGATAGACAGACAACATTCACACTCACATTCACACACAAGGGCAAATTTAGTGTTGCCAATCAACCTATCTCCAGGTGCATGTCTTTGGAGGTGGGAGGAAGCCGGAGTACCCGGAGGGAACCCACACAGTCACGGGGAGAACATGCAAACTCCACACAGCAGCGCAGGATCGAATCCCTGGGACCCCGTTTTGAAAATTCCTAGTGCCAACACTGATGGAGTATTGGTGCGTGCAAAACAGCAGCAGGAAGCTGTGGCCTGCGGGCCGATTCGAATTCTAATCAAATATCATCCCGGGGGCCAAAGATAATTAATTCGCGGGACAGATCCGGCCCGCGGGCCTTGACTTTGACACCCTTGAATTAAAGCCTCTATTCAAATAAACAATCGAAATTAAAGCAAATAACTGGTTCTTTAATTAGCGCCAGTCAAAATACAATGAAGGTAGTAACACGTATGGCTGTGGGCAACCTCCGGATGTACATTATTAATAACTTGAAAAGTTAACGCTTTATCAGTTCATACTCTCATCGACTTAGATTGGTCGAATCTAGTCTTATAGGCACAACTAGTCTAAGACTTTCATTGGTACTTTAACTTAACTAGATCTGGATCTAGATCTGGATCAATGACTTCCTGACGGACAGAAGACAGCACGTGCGGCTGGGGAAGATTGTCTCGGACAGTCGAACCACAAACACTGGTACTCCTCAGGGCTGTGTACTTTCCCCCTGGCTCTTCTCCCTGTACACAAACTGCTGCTCCAGTCACCAGTCAGTAAAGCTGCTCAAGTTTGCGGACGACACTACTCTCATCGGGCTCGTCTCTGATGGCGAGGAGTCCGCCTACAGGAGAGAGGTGGACCAGCTGGCGTCCTGGTGCAACCTCAACAACCTGGAGCTGAACGCCCAGAAAACAGTGGAGATGATCTTGGACTTCAGGAAAGTCAAATCCCCACCATCCCCCCTCACCCTGATTGACTCTCCCACCCCCGTCTCCATTGTGGACTCCATCCGTTTCTTGGGCACCACCATCACCCAAGACCTCAAGTGGGAGCCGACCATCAGCTCCCTCATCAAGAAGGCCCAGCAGAGGATGTACTTCCTGCGGCAGCTGAAAAAACTGAAGATGCCGACCGAGATGCTGGTGCAGTTTTACTCGGCAATCATCGAGTCCATCCTCACCTCCTCCATTACCGTGTGGTTCCCCGGTGCCACAGTCCGGGACAAGCATCGACTGCAGCGCATGGTATGTGCTGCTGAGAAGGTGATTGGCTGCAAACTCCCACACTTCCAAGACCTGTTCTCCTCCAGGACCAGGAGGCGTGTGGGTCGGATCACAGCTGACTCTTCTCACTCTGGACACAAACTATTCTCCCCTCTCCCTTCAGGCAGGAGACTACGGTCCATCCAGACCCAAACCTCCCGCCACCTGAACAGTTTTTTCCCCTCGGCCATCAGACACATGAACAATAACAAGATCTGATAGCTCAGTTACAGCTCATGTTATTCTATTCTGTGTTATATGTGTTTTATGTTGCACGATTGCGCCAAGTAAAATTCCTAGTTTGTGAACCCGTTCTCAAACAATGGCAATGAAAAAAAAACTCTTCTGATTCTGATTCTTCTGACCAATCTACGTCGATAAGCATGAACTGATGAAGCCTACTTGAGATGATGCGTCTTCTAGACAAACCGAACAGTCCAGTTGTGATCGATTGAATGCCCTGAGAATACAATGACCTGGATGAATGAGAACATCCATAGACTTACGTATGTTTGTATTTGCTTACAATCAATAAGTATGCCTCTGACTTTATCTACCTCTGCATGCACCTTGACTCAGCACTTTGTTATTACAACATTGGTTGTGTTGCTGCTGTGTTGTGCAATATATTGTTAACTGTAGTTAAAAAGCCAAGAGGCTGTTTTTCAGACACAACATGGGGGCCGCCATATCAAATTAGAGAGCACCTTTTGGGGACTTTTAAGAATCAAAAATGTGAATCTCACAAAAAAAATTGAAACTGAACTCACAGGCCACCAATTGAATAACCCAAAAGTTGAAAAAGAGAGGACCTCAAATGGAACATCGAGAGACACACTAGCACACTGTAAAAAAAAAAATTGAAAAAATCTGCACAATGGGTGCCAGGAAATCACAGCAAAAAATACAATCTCGATGTATAGGACATTGCAGTATGTTGATGTTAAATTCGTTAATTTTACAGTTTATAACTGTTTTTGCTTACGGTAAATTCTTTTGAAAAAAAATGAAATATTGTTAACTTGTTCACAAAAAAAACCTATAGAAATTACGGTAAAATATTGGCAACTGTGGTTGCCAGGAATTCACCGTAAAATAATTAGAGCCACTTTTAGTGTTGCCAATCAGGCTATCCCTAGGTGCATGTCTTTGGAGGTGGGAGGAAGCAGAGTAGGGCAGTCATGGGGAGAACATCCAAACTTTACACAGAAAGACCCCTAGCCCAGGAATCGAACCCAGGACCTCTACACTGTTAGGCACAAGCGTTAACTACTGCCCCACTGTGCTGCCCTCTCACCAATACTAGTATCTGTATCGGTATACATGGGGATTTTAACTTGAAAGTATTTGTACAACCTTTCACTGGACCACTCACAACATGGCCTTCCTCAACATGTTCCTTCAAGTGACCTATTAAAATTGAGCCTTTAATTCTCTGTATCTGTTAAATAGCTGCTTGTAATAAGTTCCAGCACCCTTAAACACACGGCGTGGTTCATTTTGATGCAGTTTGCAAGGAAGCACATAGACGATGTCTGAAACGACTTGCCACAAAAATACAAGAAAACATGTGGTTAGCCAAAAGTTAACTAGGTGCTTTAACACAAACCCCTAAAACAATTAAGTTATGCTGTAAATTTAAATGTAGAATCTGCAAACTCTTTAATTCAGGCTTCACCTCGGGATCCCCCAGGAGGAGCTGTACGAAGTGGCTGGGGGGAGGGAAGTCTTGGCTTCTCTGCTTAGGCTGCTGCCCCCACGACCCGACCTCGGATAAGCGGAAGAAAACGGATGGATGTGTGGATTTTCTACCACTTGGTCTTATTAATTTTGACAAAATAATAGAATGGAAAATGACACAATATGTTACTGCATATGTCAGCAGCTGAATTAGGAACCTTTGTTTGCTTACTTACTAATAAAAGACTTGTCTTGTATGTTCACTATTTTATTTAAAGACAAAATTGCAATAAGAAACATATATTTAATGTACCGTAAGATTTTTTGTTAAAATAAATCCAATAATGCAATTTTTTGTGGTCCTTTTTATTTAGAAAAGTACCGAAAACTATTTTGGTACCGGTGCCGGTACCAAAATATTGGTATCAGGACAACACTAGTTTGCACTAAAAGATAATTATTGAACAAAGTATTTCCCATTTTAGTACAAAACATGCATCAAATGAAATTCAAGTTTTATTTAAGAAAGTATAAAAATTGTTTCACAGGGCTAAAAAAAAACAGTGTGGGGACAAATGTAATGTCCTGTTAAATAAAATTCTGCTTCAGGACCCAGTTCAGCTTGGGACGGCCCTGCGCAGTATGTACTATAGGTCAGTGGTCCCCAACCACCGGTCCGGGGATCCGGTACCGGTCCGTGGATCCGGTACCGGTCCGTGGATCCGGTACCGGTCCGTGGATCCGGTACCGGTCCGTGACGCATTTGGTACCGGACCGCACAGTAACATTAAATAATTTATAAACGACTGCATTTTCCCCGACTTAACTTTCGGCTGTCCCACTAGACACACCAATAAGCTTGTTTATAAATGTACAATAAATCTCCTCATAGGAAACTGCTATTTGTTATAACTTTGTGACATGATACAATGCACATTAATGAACATATAAATGTGACAGATTGTAGCCAAAGGCTGATTTCCAGGTTGATGGTAACGTGCTGGGGATCTCATTGCAAAGAAACAAGCCTAGGGCTCCCACCATACTTGCCAACCCTCCTGATTTTCCCGGGAGACTCCCGAATTTCAGTGACCCTCCCGAAAATCTCCCGGGGCAACCATTCTCCCGAATTTCTCCCGATTTCCACCCGGACAACAATATTGGGGCGTGCCTTGAAGGCACTGCCTTTAGCGTCCTCTCACACCTGAAAAGGAGACTATTATATATGTCTCCGTTATCCATAGGTTTATCTATAATCCATAAAGTAGGCAGGCACGGAGCTATTTCTCAGCGTGTGTTTATTCCAGCCGGCACGTTAATACACTGACACACAACATCCGGATTCCCATCATCCATTGCTTCAAAACTACGGCAAGTAGTAATGTCCAAAAACATAACAGAGACGAAGCAGAAGAATGAAGAAGAGACATGGCGACGACGAGTAAGAAGAAGAAGTATGCTTGCAAGTTCCAAAATGATTGGAAAAAAATAATTTCAGTTCATCCAGGACAGCTCTAAGGGGAAGGGGTATGCTGCCTGCACATTTTGTAGATCAGACTTCTCCATTGAACACGGTGGCCGAACGGATATACTCATTCATGAACGGATTATTTATATATATACATATATATATATATATATATATATATATATATATATATATATATATATATATATATATATATATATAATCATACTTGCCAAACTTGAGACCTCCGAATTCGGGAGATGGGGGGGCGGCGGGGTTGAGGTGGGCGGGGTTGGGGGGGTAGCAGGGGTGTATATTGTAGCGTCCCGGAAGAGTTAGTGCTGCAAGGGGTTCTGGGTATTTGTTCTGTTGTGTTTATGTTGTGTTAAGGTGCGGCTGTTCTCCCGAAATGTGTTTGTCATTCTTGTTTGGTGTGGGTTCACTGTGTGGCGCATATTTGTAACAGTGTTAAAGTTGTTTATACGGACACCCTCAGTGTGACCTGTATGGCTGTTGATCAAGTATGCCTTGCATTCACTTGTGTGTGTGTGTGTGTGTGTGTGTGTGTGTGTGTGTGTGTGTGTGTGTGTGTGTGTGTGTGTGTGTGTGTGTGTGTATATATTATGTGACTGTGTCGGCAAGCTGTTTGTTTGGAGAAAAAGCGGACGTGAAGACAGGTTGTAGAGGACGCTAAAGGCAGTGCTACTAAGGCGTGCCTCCAATATTGTTGTCCGGGTGGAAATCGGGAAAAATTCGGGAGAACGGTTGCCCCGGGAGATTTTCGGGGGGGGAACTGAAATTTGGGAGTCTCCCGGGAAAATCGGGAGGGTTGGCAAGTATGATATATATATATATATATATATATATATATATATATATATATATATATATATACACATACTGTATACATACATAAACATATATATACATATACATACATACATACATACATATATATATATATATATATATATATATATATATATATATATATATATATATATATATATATATATATATATATATTTATATATTTCTCCTATAATAATTCTCCTCACTTTCAAAGCCATCCATAACCTCTCTCCATCATATCTTTCTGACCTGATCCATGTCGCCATGTCGCCGCGCCCTCACGTTCCCTAAGATCCTCTTCATCCATCCATCTCACTGTCCCTTTATTTAAACTGTCCACCATGGGTGCCCGAGCTTTCAGCCGCTCTGCCCCACATCTTTGGAACTCTTTACCACCAGACCTTCGCAACTTAGATTCAATATCCCTCTTCAAATCAAGACTCAAAACACACCTATTTCTGACTGCTTATTCATTGTAATCATCTTTTCTTTTCTCTTTGTTGTTGTTGTTGTTGTTGTTGTTGTTCTTATCCAATTTGATTTTATTGTTGTGATTTTGTACGGTGTCCTTGAGTGCCCAGAAAGGCGCCTTGTAAATAAAATGTATTATTATTATTATTGTTATTGTATATGTATATATATATATATATATATATATATATATATATATATATATATATATATAAGAAATACTTTAAAATATTTTAAACCAGTCCCTGGTGCAAAAAGGTTGGGGACCCCTGCTATATTGAAGAATGGCGTTACCGCCCCCGAGTGGTCATCCGGAGTATTGCGCTTACCTCCCATGAGGAAGAGCAGTCCAGCAACGTACTGCATGAGGTCATGTGCCTTCCAACACCCCAGCACGCCGACCATCCACCCGAACAGGATGATGGATATGGCCATGCCAATGAAACTGACGGTCATCCTCTGCAGGTCTGCGAAAAGGACATGAATCCTCATTACTGGTTTTCATATTTGCCAGAAGACAAACGCGTGGGCAAAAAAAACTCACGGAGCGCGTGCCACTCATCCTGCCTTATCGTCTTGGTCAGGTTGATTGGCAGGTTCCTGGGCAACGCCGATGAAGTGTAGTAGTATTTTATTGGTGTGCAACGTGCAACCAACCCTGCGGGTGCAAACAACATCAACACAAAAATAACACCCTCCATCGTCACGCAGCCATCCTTCCACCCACACTATGCATAATGCAGACGCGTACGCTGTATTGTGGAATTAGAATAATAATAATAATAATAACAATAATAATGCGTGGGCCTGAAATGTATCATACATATTTTTCAAGTGCAAACCTTTAAAGATTAAATCCTCCGTCTCCAAATCGAAGCCCGCACGGTGACACTTCCTCCACAGCCCGGTCACCGTGGAGTTGAAATGCCGACTGCACAGCGACTCCATGGCCGAGGCTGGAGGCGAGAGGTGCCGCCGAGCCCGCAGCCTTCCCTCGGCGCGCCACTTGGGCAGCATCCGGAGCGGGAGGTTGTTGTTGGAGATGTAGATGTAGCCCGGGTCGGTCCTCTTGTTGGAGTAATTCTTGCAGCGCTCTCGGTGCCTCCTGGCGTCCGTCTCGTACCAGTTGTCGGTGCCGATGGCCACCGCGATCAGGCCCAGGGCGCAAAAGGCCAAGACGAGACCCGCCGCGGTTAAAGTCCTCATTGCAGCCATGTTCCTTCCATGCGTCTGCCGGCTTGATAAATCCACGGGACGGCAGGATGATGCTCCTGTCAGGCGGCGACCATTCAATACATTCGAATGTAAAAGACACCGGGTCCCTTTCAAGAGATCATTCTTCTTCTTTTTACTCGTCTTATTCTTTTTTTTTTTTATCAGGAAATGCTGATCCAAAGGATGGAGACGGTGGCTGCGATGTTTTGATTGTCTCTTTTCGCCACACAGCTCCGTCTAGCCCAGATACTGTGTTGGTGCCTGTAACACGTATGTCCACTAGATGGCGGCAGAGTGGGGAGTGCGCTCCAAAACAGTGGCCCAATCTTGCAGCACGATAATACAGCTATGAAATATATTGTGTTCAAATCCCTCCAAGGTTGTCTTCACGGCCCATCCATCCATTTACTACCGCTTGTCCCTCTTAGGTGGGCTGAAAACGCCACCTTGGAGGCGTCCACACTGGAGATTAAATACAATTAACGTCATCTAAAAAATGTTATAAAATATATGTAAAATATATAAATATTACATTAATAAGTTAATTTAAAAAAACATTACATTTCAGTTCAGTTCAGTTCAGTTTCACTTTATTTCAAACATCCATACGATACAATGTAATTTTATTTTTTATTTTTTATTTTTTATTTTTTAATAAATCAACATAAGGAACAGATACACTTACAATTAGTGCACCAACTCAAAAACCCTCCCTCCCCCATTTACACTAATTCTCACTCATTCACACAAAAGGGTTGTTTCTTTCTGTTGTTAATATTCTGGTTGCTACAATATAGATCAATACAGTCTGCAAGGGATACAGTCGGTGAAGCACACCTGATTGTGTGTGCTGCTGGTACACTAATAGTACTAACCTTTAACAGTTAATTTTACTCATTTGAATCAATTACTAGTTTCTATGTAACTGTTATTATTTTTATTTTAGTTTCTTTTTTGTTCAAGAAAATGTTTTTTATTTATTTATTTATTTTAAATACAAGGACTTTATTATTATTATCTTCACCAGACCAGGTTGTCAATGAAATTAGATTGTTTAGTCCAAAACAGTGGCCCAATGTTGCAGCACAATATTATATAGCTATGAAATATATTGTGTTCAAATCCCTCCAAGGTTGTCTTAAGGCCATCTAAAAAATTGTATAAAATATATGTAAAAAATATATATATATAAATATTACAATAATAAGTTAATAAAAAAAACATTACATTTCAGTTCAGTTCAGTTCAGTTTCACTTTATTTTGAACATGCGTACAATTCCATTGTAATTCATCACATATTTCCAGTTGTTTCATTACAGCACGTCCGAAAAGGAGTAGGAAGAAACTGAGCTTATTTAATGCTACCCCTTTTCATACCATAGCAATTTTATCCCATTTCCTTGTTCTCTGTAACATAACAGTGAACAAATAAATAATAAACAAATAATATACCATAGTAAATAAACAAATATTAAATACATAAATAATATTTGTCTCAATAAAAAATTAAATTAAATAAAAAATTAAATTAAAAAAAGGGTTCAAGATGTTCATCATAATTCTTGTTCTGTGTACTTTGTGAACACATGTAGTTTGAACAGTCTCTTAAACTGAATCATTTTGGTGTTTTGTTTGATTTCTTTGGTTAACCTGTTCCATAACTTAAATCCACATACTGATATGCTAAAGGTTTTAAATGTTGTACGAGCATACAAATGTTTTAAATTAGATTCCTCTTATGTTATATTTCTCCTTTTTTGTTGAGAAGAGTTGTTGTACATTCTTGGGTAGCAGGTTGTAGTTTGCTATGTACATCATTTTAGCTGTTTGCAAATGCACCAAATCGTTGAGAGAATAGTAGTAGTAATATTAATCATTAAGATAGAAAACAACACAATAAAATAATTTAAAAAAGAGTTTAAGATGATCAGTAAAAAGCCTGATTAAAAAGGTGTGTCTTTTGCCTTTTGTCAAACATTTCAACGCTCTCTGCAGTCGCGAGGCTCTCAAGCTGTTCCACAGTGGGGGTCGTAGTGTCTAAATGTCGCCTCACCATGGGTCTTTGTTCTGGTATTTGGTCAAGCTAAAAGGCCAGTGCCAGAGGACCTCAGGATCCGCGAGGGTTGATAGGGTAAAAGCAGGTCAGATAGATTAAAAAGGCGCAAGACTATTTAGACATTTAAAAACTAACTTTAAAATCGACCCTTAAGCGTACGGGAAGTCAATGCAGCGACTTTAAAACTGGTGTAATGTGCTCCCGTCTTCTGGTCTTCGTCAGCACGCGAGAGATAAGATACTTACATATTCTTAATCAAGTACGTTTTTGGATGACTACTTTTACTTGAGTCGTATTACTCCAAAGTAGCAGTACTCTTACTTGAGTACAACTATTCGCCGCACCTCTGGTACTAAAGCACGATAGGGGTGGGTTTGGGTGATCGTGCAGATTTTGCTATTCATTTATTACCAAGTAAATACGGGGTCAGTGTGCAGTGGTCAATAAGGGCAAATGAAAAAGACAAATGCTGCAAATGCCAAAAATAGACAGAACAGCATGAGAAAACTGTGCAAGTTATCGGAACAAGCTAACAGGGATGGTAAACCTGAGGGATGTCCGTCTTTAAAGATATGAGCGGTTGGCTGACTTCTGAATATGTCAGGGGTCGGCAACCCAAAATGTTGAAAGAGCCATATTGGACCAAAAATACAAAAACAAATCTGTCTGGAGCCGCAAAAAATTAAAAGCCATATTACATACAGTTAGTGTGTCATGGAATTAAGAGGACTTAAAGGAAACTAAATGACCTCAAATATAGCTACAAATGAGGCATAATGATGCAATACGTACATATAGCTCGCCTAAATAGCCTGTTAGCATCGATTAGCTTGCAGTCATGCAGTGACCAAATATGTCTGATTAGCACTTCACACAAGTCAATAACATCAACAAAACTCACCTTTCATGCACAACCTTAAAAGTTTGGTGGACAAAATGAGACAGAAAAAGAAGTGGCATAAAACACTCCTAGAAAGTCGGAGAAAGTTATACCGGTACATGTAAACAAACTACGGTGAGTTCAAGGACCGTCAAAATTAGTAGGACAAAACGTGCTCGCCAAATACTCGAATCAGTGAAGCATGTTTAATATAAACAGTGTGCTTTATAACAATAAGGGAGGTTTGTGTCATGTTTGTCCTCCTACAGAAACCATATTAAAACAAAAATAGATTTTTTTCCCCTCATCTTTTTCCATTTTTCATGCATTTTTTTAAAAAGCTCCAGAGAGTCACTAGGGCGGCGCTAAAGAGTCGCATGCGGCTCTAGAGCCGCGGGTTGCCGACCCCTGGAATAGGTGGACTGAAAAAGTTCATTTTTCTTTGTCTTTGTTAAACATTTGGCTGTGATATTTTTACATTATTATCGAGCTACCAAGATAAAATAACGACAAACATCCCTCCCCAAATGTTCAAGAACCTATGCACCCAAATGGTTTAATGCACCTCTAATGCTGACAACACTTCCACTTATTTCATAGTTCTGGACCAAAGGATGATGTCCTCAGCTAAAATTCACCCCGAAATAGACACTGTAGTGATTTTAGGCTTGTTTTCTAACAAGTTTCAGCACAATTTGGAACACCCAATTTTAGCTCCAAAATGTAGGCGGGCCTGCATCAGCCAATCACTTACAGAAGAATGGAAGCAATTTCATAAAATGCAAAGTTTATGTTTTAAGAGCATTTTCATCACAAGTCATATTATTGTTGTGCAAAATTTGAAGAAATGATTCTACTATGTCTGCCAGATGCATTGTTGCAGGTTGCAGCAATACAACTAGAGAAGTTGTCAACCTGAATACATTTCTAAATGATGGGAATATGAGGAAAGTATGCACCTCTCCAGTCAAATTGACACATGCAAAATTGGACGTACAAAGCAAGAGGATTGTAATGTGCAGCAATCATTTAAATGATTATGACTTTGAGGATGAATGGTGTTGGTCAGAGTCTGGGTGAAAACATTTTAAAGACTCTGTTAGGAACTCGCATGGCTGCAATATTTGTGACCCCAAGATGCAGGAACCAGGAAAGTGATGATCAGGTAAGAGGATTTTAATATACAAAACAGAGAAGGAAGCAGTCGTGCATGTAAGGTTCTTAACATAAGCAATCCTCGAGCGCTGAGGAGCAGGCAAGGCAGGCATAAATAGAAGCCTGCTGATTAGCACCAGGTGTGGCGCGGCTGCCAATCAGCAGCAGGTGAGGGGAAAACAGCGCTCAGCGGGACAAGAAGGAAATTGAACCAAAATAAAAGCACTGATAGAAAATAAACGCATAACAAGGAAGCACAAGCAGAAAGGAAGTGACAGATCGTCACAGACTCAAGGCTAATGCGATCCTGAGAATCAGGAGCACCCCCGAAAGGAGAAAGACCACAAGTAAGAACCTGCTGGAAAATGAAAAATAAGAAACTAAGCCGCAGGGTTTTATTTTGCGTCCTCTTCTACAGATGTTTTCCTCAAGATGCTTGAGTGAAGTGGCGTTTTTTGCTTCTTCTTCGGAAGAATCCTAACGCAAAAGGTAAAAGTTGAATCAGAGCCGTCTTGCGAAGAAGCAATGTTTGTTCAAACTAGTATAAAAATCAACAACATTATTCTTTTATATTTATTTTTTTGCTCATATTGTTAACCATATCAGTTTTGAACTATCATGGACCATGGCGACAAAAACATACAATTAAGTAGTCAAAACAGTAGTTTCAGCCTTCCCGGTAAGGTCTATTCAGGTGTACTGGAGAGGAGGCTACGCCGGATAGTCGAACCTCGGATTCAGGAAGAACAGCATGGTTTTCGTCCTGGTCGTGGAACTGTGGACCAGCTCTATACTCTCGGCAAGGTCCTTGAGGGTGCATGGGAGTTTGCCCAGCCAGTCTACATGTGCTTTGTGGACTTGGAGAAGGCATTCGACCGTGTCCCTCGGGAAGTCCTGTGGGGAGTGCTCAGAGAGTATGGGGTATCGGACTGTCTGATTGTGGCGGTCCGCTCCCTGTATGATCAGTGTCAGAGCTTGGTCCGCATTGCCGGCAGTAAGTCGGACACGTTTCCAGTGAGGGTTGGACTCCGCCAAGGCTGCCCTTTGTCACCGATTCTGTTCATAACTTTTATGGACAGAATTTCTAGGCGCAGTCAAAGCGTTGAGGGGATCCGGTTTGGTGGCTGCAGGATTAGGTCTCTGCTTTTTGCAGATGATGTGGTCCTGATGGCTTCATCTGGCCAGGAGCTTCAGCTCTCACTGGATCGATTCGCAGCTGAGTGCGAAGCGACTGGGATGAGAATCAGCACCTCCAAGTCCGAGTCCATGGTTCTCGCCCGTAAAAGGGTGGAGTGCCATCTCCGGGTTGGGGAGGAGACCCTGCCCCAAGTGGAGGAGTTCAATTACCTCGGAGTCTTGTTAAAAGTAAAGTTAAAAGTTAAAGTTAAAGTTAAAGTACCAATGATTGTCACACACACACTAGGTGTGGCGAGATTATTCTCTGCATTTGACCCATCACCCTTGATCACCCCCTGGGAGGTGAGGGGAGCAGTGGGCAGCAGTGGTGGCCGCGCCCGGGAATCATTTTGGTGATTTAACCCCCAATTCCAACCCTTGATGCTGAGTGCCAAGCAGGGAGGTAATGGGTCCCATTTTTATAGTCTTTGGTATGACTCGGCCGGGGTTTGAACTCACAACCTACCGATCTCAGGGCGGACACTCTAACCACTAGGCCACTGAGTAGGTCTTGTTCATGAGTGAGGGAAGAGTGGATCGTGAGATCGACAGGCGGATCGGTGCGGCGTCTTCAGTAATGCGGACGCTGTATCGATCCGTTGTGGTGAAGAAGGAGCTGAGCCGGAAGGCAAAGCTATCAATTTACCGGTCGATCTACATTCCCATCCTCACCTATGGTCATGAGCTTAGGGTTATGACCGAAAGGACAAGATCACGGGTACAAGCGGCCGAAATGAGTTTCCTCCGCCGGGTGGCGGGGCTCTCCCTTAGAGATAGGGTGAGAAGCTCTGTCATTCGGGGGGAACTCAAAGTAAAGCCGCTGCTCCTCCACATCGAGAGGAGCCAGATGAGGTGGTTCGGGCATCTGGTCAGGATGCCACCCGAACGCCTCCCTAGGGAGATGTTTAGGGCACGTCCGACGGGTAGGAGGCCACGGGGAAGACCCAGGACACGTTGGGAAGACTATGTCTCCCGGCTGGCCTAGGAACGCCTCGGGATCCCCCGGGAAGAGCTGGAAGAAGTGGCTGGGGAGAGGGAAGTCTGGGCTTCCCTGCTTAGGCTGCTGCTCCCGCGACCCGACCTCGGATAAGCGGAAGAAGATGGATGGATGGAAAACAATAGTTGTGCATGCCTTTCACACTGTCAATGTGGGCTCCAGTTCTGTAGAGGACGTCACACCAAGAAGAGGGGCATATTCAGTGTGAAGTAAAGTGAATCATATTTATATAGCACTTTTTCTCTAGTGACTCAAAGCGCTTTACATAGTGAAACCCAATATCTAAGTTACATTTAAACCAGTGTGGGTGGCACTGGGAGCAGGTGGGTAAAGTGTCTTGCCCAAGGACACAATGGCAGTGACTAGGATGGCGGAAGCGGGGATCGAACCTGGAACCCTCAAGTTGCTGGCACGGCCACTCTACCAACCAAGCTATACCGCCCCTTTCCAACGCCCGAGTGTGGCGTTGGAAAGGGGGCGTTCAAAGTACAATTACCCCAGATTTTCGTTGGGTACGTAAATGCTACTGAACGGCGCTGCCACAAAATGCAAATAAGCTCGGTCCTGCCCAATTCGTATTCGTATTTCATTTATTTAATTACGACAGTGCACATTAATCAACGCGTGAATAAACAGTGTAAATGCGCCGGACTTAGCATAAATGCTAATTTTCAGCCGTAGTCCCAAGGCAGGTTTGTAAAATAACACAGTGAGACACATAAGACTTTAAAACCACGCTGACAGAAATAAGAACCCAATAAATAAGACATGATAAAACAGACAAGACAAGCAGTTGCAATACACAATTATAAGACAATAGACTAGGACAGACAATTCACTCACAGCTTCAAATACGCTGGCTAGAAGCCCACTGAAACGGACTGGAGTCTGGAAACAGTGTTTAATGGTTTAATGGGAGCATGTTTGATTTATTTTTAGCCAGTGTTTAAGTTTTTTTTTAAAAAAGTGGATAGTTATCACAGTCTCTAATGTGTGTGGGCAACTTATTCCAGGATTGCGTTCCTCTTACAGAGGTGACCATTTGATCGAATTTGGTTCTACGTCTTGGTGTAATACAATCACCTCTGGACTAGGCCCTAGTTCTCCATCCTTCACTGTTTCTCCTCTGAATTAATTCATCTAATGCAGTGGTTCTTAACCTTGTTGGAGGTACCGAACCCCACCAGTTTCATATGCGCATTCACCGAACCCTTCTTTAGTGAAAAATAAAATGTTTTTTTTTTTCAAATTCAAGACAAAGTTATATGTTTTTTTACTGGTGCACAAAATGAACCGTGCATGAACATCACCTTGTTCAAAGAACAAAACCAACACAGTGCATGAACTCACAACAAATGACACACCTGCAAATCAGATGGAAAATTAGAGGGAACATTGTTCGGGGGTATCCATAATACGCCAATAGGGAGAAGTTTGTATTTAAACGATGAGTTGGGTGGGTCTTGACCTCCGCGGCAGAGGCTCCGCTGAACCCCTGAGGCCAACACACCGAACACCTAGGGTTCGATCTAACCCAGGTTAAGAACCACTGATCTAATGGTAGGGGTGCAAGTGCATTTAAAACCTTGTGCGTTTGTAGATGAGACAAGCATCCATAAAGATCTGGTAGCTATCCAGATCAAGAATGTTAAGGTTTTTTTTAGAATAATACAATTGTGGAAGTGCATTGGTTTCCTGTCAAGGATTTTAACTGTCCTTTTGAAGAGAGACTTGAGACTTGTGTCCAAGTTGTGAAACAATAATTTATATGGAGATACGTAATGGATGCTAAATGGCAACACAGCGGAAAGTCTCGAGTTTTGCCATCCATCACTAGCCAGAGGCAGGCTACTTTTTCACAAGGAAAAGACGACAGTTTTGCCTCGCGGAATGTCAACTATAGCTTTTTTTTTTATTTGTAGCAAGCAACAACACATTCTCAAACCACTCCCCTGCTACTATTTGACACAGACCCCAAAATAGCTGTCAGCAAATGTCTGTAATATGATTCTTTGATTTTGGACATCTTGAATGCGCATGTCCTCATCAATTTATGTCAACGCCGTGGCGGTGCCATTCCGCAATTGTTACGCGTCAAGTGGATTTTCAGGGTTAGCTATCTACCGATTTCTCAAAAATGTATCGATATTATGGAAGATGACTGCCTGATTCATTTTCAAGAACAAAAAGTACATAAAGAGACCTTGTTAGTGACATGTTGGTCATCTGGACGCTGTGGTTCCCTTAACTCTCATTGTGCATCCTTTGTTTGCAAAGCTTGTAAACTTGCAGTAAACTGCAAAGTTTGGGTGACAAATGCTTGAAACTTAAATGTAATTTGCAAAACAAGGTCAACCAAATGGAGAGCCAAAAACGTTTGTTGTGATAAATTAGATAGCCAAACAAAAGCAGCCTTGTCAGTGATTCAGTTTTCATGAGTTTCAATCTCGATCTGAACACTTCCTCAACTGAAGGCATAATTCCAAACTAAAAGAGGAACAAAGCTGAATCCAAACTTCACTTTTGGTTTAAGCGTCTGCCGGCTCACAGATAAATACGTACTGTTTCACGTAGGGCGTTGTTGAACATTGATATAAAAGAGGTCTTCTATTGTATACACTAACATAAAGTAACTGGACATAAGTACATATGAAAACATGTCAGATGTGTTCCTTAGAAGTAATTCGCATTCACAAGGACTTTCGGTGCAGAGGTGTATGAATTTGAGAATGGGATGTTGACAAACGTGGACATGCAAGGGTCACTCTCAGTTCCTGTTTGGCTAATCGAGTCACTCTGTGGTTGTCACTTTGTCACCGAGGCAAAAAACGTTAACATTCATGCCAAGCTTCAACATTCTAATACTTAACGATGGAAGGCTTTGTCATAGCGCACGTAAGTGTTCATTTTACACCCTTCAACTTATTTTTGTGGTTTTCCAGGCACCTTTAAATGTTATTGTAGTGATTATATTTGTCTCCGCTACTTTGAATATTAATTGCCATAGTTTGTTACTTTTTGGAGTCTGTTAGGAAGTACAGCATCAGGCCACCTGTTTGTTTTAATTATCTTTTTTAAATGTCTTTTTTATACTTACACTTAGACTTAGACAAACTTTATTGATCCACAAGGGAAATTGTTCCACACAGTAGCTCAGTTAGAAAGGATGGAAAGGGTAAGGATGGAAAGGATAATGCAGGTATACAGTAGACTAAAAATGTATTATAGTAGTACTATGTTACATTTTTAGTCTACTTTATACCTGACTTGTGAGATGTCCGATAATATCGCCCTGTCGATATTATCGGCCGATAAATGCGTTAAAATGTAATATCGGAAATGATCGGTATCGTGTTTTTTTATTATCGGTATCGTTTTTGTTTGTTTTGTTTTGTTTTTTTGTTTTTTTTATTAAATCAACATAAAAAACACAAGATACACTTACAATTAGTGCACCAACCCAAAAAACCTCCCTTCCCCATTTACACTCATTCACACTCATTCACACAAAAGGGTTGTTTCTTTCTGTTATTAATATTCTGGTTCCTACAGGGGGAGGTTACCCACATATACGGTCCTCTCCAAGGTTTCTCATAGTCAATCACATCGACGTCCCACTGGGGTGAGTTTTTCCTTGCCCTTATGTGGGCTCTGTACCGAGGATGTCGTTGTGGCTTGTGCAGCCCTTTGAGACACTTGTGATTTAGGGCTATATAAATAAACATTGATTGATTGATTGATATATCAATATGTATCAATACAGTCTGCAAGGGATACAGTCCGTAAGCACACATGATTGTGCGTGCTGCTGGTCCACTAATAATACTAACCTTTAACAGTTAATTTTACAAATTTTCATTAATTACTAGTTTCAATGTAACTGTTTTTATATTGTTTTACTTTCTTTTTTATTCAAGAATTTTTTTTAAATTTATTTATCTTATTTTATTTTATTACTTTTTTTAAAAGTACCTTATCTTCACCATACCTGGTTGTCCAAATTAGGCATAATAAATGTGTTAATTCCACGACGGTTGATATCGGTATCGGTAATTAAAGAGTTGGACAATATCGGAATATCGGATATAGGCAAAAAGCCATTATCGGACATCCCTACATAGTACCAATATAAAATATAACATATATGTATATTTTTAAGATAAATAGTTTAATGTTGACATTGATATTGGATTAATTTAATATAGATTCAATTGTTTAGGTTCCTTGCCAATATAACATGCATGTATGTGCTATAGGGATCGTCAGTTTAGCCATTTGATTCCTAATAAAAGAAGGAATCATTCTATTATTTACAAATCTAGTTACCTTTTACCCCATTTCAACTTCCCCATGCCAAAATAAATGTCCACTCTGCAAAAGGCCTCTGAAGAAATCACCCAAAGCGAGCCGGAGAGTTGTCGACCGCCGACAGAGTTGTACCCTTACCTCACGAGTGCGGGGGATGTTTATGAAGGTAAGAGGATTGGATTTCACCATGAATAAGATCACCGCTGCACGGCTCTGAGCCTCTAAATCTGCAGACTACAGATGGAGCTACCACACTGAGCACACCCAGCCGGCAGACCTTGACCATTTTCCCGCGAGTCAGTTCACAGAGCTCCAGTCTGTGGCACCTCCACAGCTGCTTCTTCCCTATCGCTACAGTGCAGAGAGTCATCTTCACCTGGAGCAACCTCTTCCTGTGTCGCCACAAGTGAGACCATTTACAACGTCAGGTCCATCATCACATACTGGGGATGTCATGGTATTGTAAATATTGCGATATTTCATCTTCAACATACTATAGCAATAATGCGTGGCATGTGACTGTAGGGTGCCCAATGTAAAAATTCAATCACACTTTTCTAGTTAATACACTTTGAATATTTAGCTAATTTTTCTCCTATTCAGCTCATTTTCTTCAAATTTAAGGTAGAAATTAAACGGCAAATCTAAATTGTAAATACACATCTAATCGTTGACTATAAATCTAAATGTTAAATAGAAATATTACATGTGAATAGAAATGGTAAATCTAAATGTTAAATAGAAATGTTACATCTAAATCAGTGCTTCTTAATCTGGGTTCGATCGAACCCTAGGGGTTCGGTGAGTCGGGCTCAGGGGTTCGGCGGAGGTCAAGACACACCCGACTCATCGTGTAAATAAAAACTTCTCCCTATCTGCGTATTACGGATACGGCAACAGCAGAAGTCAGACTGATTTGCAGGTGTGTAATTTGTTGTGAGTTTATGCACTGTGTTGGTTTTGTTCTTTGAACAAGGTGATGTTCATGCACGGTTCATTTTGTGCACCAGTAAAAATACATGGTAACACTTTAGTATGGGGAACATATTCACCATTAATTAGCTGCTTATTAACATGCAAATTAGTAACATATTGGCTCTTAACTAGTCATTATTAAGTACTGTATTTTTCGGAGTATAAGTCGCACCGGAGTATAAGTCGCACCTGCCGAAAATGCATAATAAAGAAGGAAAAAAACATATATAAGTCGCTCTGGAGCCCGGCCAAACTATGAAAAAAACTGCGACTTATAGTCCGAAAAATACGGTACTTATTAATGCCTTATTCGGCATGGCCTTATTATAACCCTAACCCTCTAACCCTAACACTAACCCTCTAACCCAAAAACATATACTTTGTCTTGAATTTGAAAAAAAAAGAAGGGTTTGGTGAATGCGCGAATTAAACTGGTGGGGTTCGGTACCTCCAACAAGGTTAAGAACCACTGATCTAAATCATGTAAATCTAAATGTTGAATACATATGTTGAACATTAATGTTACATCTAAATCTTAATATTGTAAATTTAAATGTTGAATATACATGTTAAATATGAATGTAAATCCAAATGTTAAATCTTAATAGTAAATGTAAATCTAAATGTTAAATGTAAATGTTGAATCCAAATCTAATATACATTTTAAATCTAAATGTAAATGTTGAATATAAATCTAACATAAAATGTTAAATATAAGTTTTCAAGCTAAATCGAAATGTCAAATCGAAATCAAAATGTTAAATATGAAATATCAATTTTAAACCTAAATCTTAAGTAAAATATAAATATATATGTTAACTTGAAATCTAAATATTAAATGTAAATATCAATTTTAAATGTGAATTTAAATATTATATATAAATGTTAAATCGAAATTTAATTTTACATCTAAATCTAAATATAAAACGTAAATATAAAATGTAAATATAAAACTTAAATATAAAGGTTAATGTTATGTTGAAAAAACATTTTTAATCTAAATATAAATGTTTAATCTAAATCTAATGTTAAGTGTGAAATACAAATCTAATATCTAGCAATTAGTGAGGTATTTACGTTATTAAAAGAGTCAGATTCAGCATTCTACAAACAAAAAGAAAAACCTCCACTGCAGAGTACCATAACTTTGTAGAAGTTAAAACTTGAAAGCCACTAAACTGAACATTATTGTTTTCTAGTTGGTACACTGGATGTTTACATTGTCAGTTTAAGGACACTCAAAAGAAAAACTTTTTTTTTTTATCAATATGGTTGTGTCACTTAAAACACTGGATGCTACTGAACCAGTGACGTGCGGTGAGGTTCATGGCTGATGAGGCACTGACTTCATCACAGTCAGATTTACAAACATATGAACCCTAAAGAGTATCTTATTCACCATTTGATTGGCAGCAGTTAACGGGTTATGTTTAAAAGCTCATACCAGCATTCTTCAGTCTGCAGGTGTACCTAATGTTGTGGCCCTGCAGTCATTCACAACTCCTCCAACACGAACATTATTGTTTTTGCACTTTTTGGCTTCTTATGAAATAACTTTTTTAAATAGATTCAATCTTGCACGTGGAAAGTTTAAGTGTGGGCTTTAGTTGATATAACACTCCCGTCAGGGGTTGCATTCTACGCCGGGGGTGCAGGAGGCTGGATTACTGCGAGCCTCAGCCAGTGCGTCTTTTGCAGCCGTTTTATGATCGCTCAGCACAAGAAATACGTTACACACATACAGTTGTTGACAAAATACACTGTACATTATATACCTCAGCTAACTAAACTATGGAAATGTATAATATAGTTCATATAGCAATACGGTCTCACTGCACAGCAGGCCAGCAGTGAGCCGAGTCCGCAATCCATGGTGAGGCACAACGCAGTGACGTGCCTCAACTGGCTGCTGATCACCGCACCGTCTCTTCTCAGTATTTGAACGGCAAATGTGAAAATTCAGTGATTTTAAATAAAAAATAATCCAAAACTGGTGAAGTTAAATGGAAAATAACTTTATAGTATAATCACTGGATACATATAACAATTTAATAAAAAAAATATATTTTTACATTTTTTTTCTTTCCATGATGGCAGGTGAGGCCCCGATATTGTTACATCCCTATAACATACCATGTTCCTTCTGTTATTATGATGTGTTATGCTATTAGGGACGGCGTGGCCCAGTGGAAGAGTGGCCGTGCGCGACCCGAGGGTCCCTGGTTCAATCCCCACCTAGTACCAACCTTGTCATGTCCGTTGTGTCCTGAGCAAGACACTTCACCCTTGCTCCTGATGGGTGCTGGTTAGCGCCTTGCATGGCAGCTCCCTCCATCAGTGTGTGAATGTGTGTGTGAATGGGTAAATGTGGAAGTAATGTCAAAGCGCTTTGAGTACCTTGAAGGTAGAAAAGCGCTATACAAGTACAACCCATTTATTATTTATTTATCATTTATTATAGCCCAGCATCTGCATGCATTTAATCTGGATTTTTAAAAAACGTTTTACAGTCATATGAGGGGTTTTTATCACAATGCGGTTAGTTAAAGATGTGACTCATGCAGTGAGTGTTGCTGATGACCATCTATGCCCTGCATCAACCACATGACTATTTTTACCTTCAAAAGCATTTAACTTATTAAATCTTTATAAGATGAAAGATCTCATGCAACGTTGTGCTGAGCTTTAAAGTTTGACTTTAGGACAAACATTAGACACACACACACACCCACAGAGGGTTTCATAGGGAGAAAGAGAGGATCAAGTAAGATGTCACAATGCAGTTTTGTTACATCCTCTTTTAGCACAACGACTTAGCAAACATGACACTAAATACACCATCTGACTCCGCACAATTGTTGGGCAAGTGAGTGTTTTGACCATATCATCATTTTTATGCATGTTCGCCAACTCCAAGCTGATGAATGTACAGTAAATACTTAATACAGATAGAGGTCCAACATTTACTATTTTACCCAAAAAATCTTAAAGGGTGTTGAACAAAATCTAGCCTGAATGCTGGAATCCGGAAAGTTTAAAAAGCGCTTTTAGTAACCACTACTGGAACATTTGTAGCATTGCCAGATGTGAAATAATGATCACGTCTGTACACTATTTTCACCCTTTGTACTCACGAAAAAAATCACTTTCAACATGTAACCTATGGCAGCTAGTGTGTGATACTACCTCAAGTAAACCTCATTATTCAACAGCTTAAAGAACCCATAGTGTCCAGATGACCAAATAAGTTCTCTTCATGTACAAACCCCGTTTCCATATGAGTTGGGAAATTGTGTTAGATGTAAATATAAACGGAATAAAATAACTTGCAAATCCTTTTCAACCCATATTCAATTGAATGCACTACAAGACAAGATATTTGATGTTCAAACTAATAAACTTTTTTTTTTTTTTTTTTGCAAATAATAATTAACTTTGAATTTCATGGCTGCAACACGTGCCAAAGTAGTTGGGAAAGGGCATGTTCACCACTGTGTTACATCACCTTTTCTTTTAACAACACTCAATAAACGATTGGGAACTGAGGAAACTAATTGTTGAAGCTTTGAAAGTGGAATTCTTTCCCATTCTTGTTTTATGTAGAGCTTCAGTCGTTCAACAGTCCGGGGTCTCCGCTGTCATATTTTACGCTTCATAATACGCCACACATTTTCGATGGGAGACAGGTCTGGATTGCAGGCGGACCAGGAAAGTACCCGCACTAACCCTGAAATAAGCAGGGGCGTCCATGAAAAAGACAGCGCTTAGATGGCAGCATTTGTTGTTCCAAAACCTGTATATACCATTCAGCATTAAAGGTACCTTCACAGATGTGTAAGTTACCCGTGCCTTGGGCACTAATGCACCCCCATACCATCACACATGCTGGCTTTTGAACTTTGCGTCGATAACAGTCTGGATGGTTCGCTTCCCCTTTGGTCCGGATGACACGATGTCGAATATTTCCAAAAACAATTTGAAATGTGGACTCGTCAGACCACTGAACACTTTTCCACTTTGCATGAGTCCATCTTAGATGATCTCGGGCCCAGAGAAGCCGGCGGCGTTTCTGGATGTTGTTGATAAAAGGCTTTCGCTTTGCATAGTAAAGCTTTAACTTGCACTTACAGATGTAGCGACGAACTGTATTTAGTGACAGTGGTTTTCTGAAGAGTTCCTGAGCCCATGTGGTGATATCCGTTAGAGATTGATGTCGGTTTTTGATACAGTGCCGTCTGAGGGATCGAAGGTTACGGTCATTCAATGTTGGTTTCCGGCCATGCCGCTTACGTGGAGTGATTTCTCCAGATTCTCTGAACCTTTTGATGATATTATGGACCGAAGATCTAAATTTCTTGCAATTGCACTTTGAGAAACGTTTTTCTTAAACTGTTTGACTATTTGCTCACGCAGTTGTGGACAAAGGGGTGTACCTCGCCCCATCCTTTCTTGTGAAAGACTGAGCATTTTTTGGGAAGCTGTTTTTATACCCAATCATGGCATCCACCTGTTCCCAATTAGCCTGCACACCTGTGGGATGTTCCAAATAAGTGTTTGATGAGCATTCCTCAACTTTATCAGTATTTATTGCCACCTTTCCCAACTTCTTTGTCACGTATTGCTGGCATCAAATTCTAAAGTTAATGATTATTTGCAAAAAAAACAAAATGTTTATCAGTTTGAACATCAAATATGTTGTCTTTGTAGCATATTTAACTGAATATGGGTTGAAAATGATTTGCAAATCATTGTATTCCGTTTATATTTACATCTAACACAATTTCCCAACTCATATGGAAACAGGGTTTGTATTTTTTCTCGCATAATATCAATTAAAAAAAAATGTAATCGGTAGATAGCTAACTGTACTTAAAATGCCCCCATTCCATCGCCAGACTCGATAAGCTGCCCCATCTTGGTGTGACATCATCTATAGAACTATTAAATGTATGTTGCAAAAAATAACAACGTTTCTCAGTTCGAACTTTAAGTATTTTATCTTTGCAGTCTATTCAATTGATTATACGTTGAAAAGGATTTGCAAATCATTGTATTCTGTTTTTATTTACCATTTACACAACGTACCAACTTCACTGGTTTTGGGTTTTGTTAAAACTGAACTCTTTTAGGTTTTGTTTTGCTCGCATGATTTCTTTTAAGATTCGTCGAGTTGGTTCATTACGAAACAAGCATAGCAAAAACGCATTTTAAGAACTCCGAAACAAGATAAAATACAAATAAAATCAAGATAATACTTAAATGGGGAAACCTAAAAGTGATCACTGCAAACGTGTGCGTTCTTCAACTTTGCCTTCTTGGACTGGAGTGTGTGACACTTTTCTTGTCTTCTTTTGTAAAATCTTGCACTCTTTTGCCCTTCTTGATTACCTCTCGAGGAACTCAGAAGAAACTTTGATCCTTTTCACCCTTTACTGTGTACCTCTTGCTTGGCTCCGGTATCAACCGTTTGCTTGCCTAACAGAATTGCTATTGTGACATCCAGTGGACACATTTAGAACAGCAGTTTCTTTCGTTCAAATAAAAAAGCAGCTCATTTTAATACTTGGCAAACTCTTCACTCGGCTTTAGGTAATACAAGTAAATCAAAAACATTGTAGATAAATATATAAATACTGGAATAAAACAATGAAATGACTCGTCCAATTTACAAGTTAATTTCTGTATATAAATCATGCAATGCTTTATATTGTACAGTTGCCTAATACTTGCACGCGCACACACACACACACACACACACACACACACACACACACACACACACACACACACATTCATGTATTTGTTACCTTCTTGAGACGTCCGAAAAATGCCTACCTCTTTAGGACCACCCTTTCTAGATATATAAAGATATGTATTTACAACATTAATAATATGTACATACTATACAAATATAAAATAGCTTGAAAAATGAGGGTGGAATTTCACAAGAAAAAGTTCACAATTTTCACAAGAAAGTTGTAATTTTACTCAACGCAAGTCCAAATTTTACAAGACAGACTGAACATTTGTGCAATATTAAGATAAAAGTTGGAATATTACTCAATAACTTTTGCAATTTTATGAGAAAAGCTTAAAATGTTGGCAATTTTATGAAAAGAGTCGTAATTTTACTCGACAAAAGTCACAATTTTATAAGAAAACTTTGGCAATATTATAATAATAATCGGAATTTTACTTGGTAAAATGATGACAAAAGTCATCATTTTACTCCAAAAATGTCACTATTTTACAAGAACAACCAAAAAATTGGCAATATTGCGATAAAAGTCAGAATTTCATACGACAAATGTCACCATTTTGCATTAAAAAGTAATAATTTTACATTAAAAAAAGTAATAATTTTACGAGAATATATTGCAATATTACAGAAAGAAAGAACATGAGAAATTGTTCCCAATTTTATAAAAATAAAAAAAATTGACACATTGTGAGAAAAAGACTGCTTTTAGTTAATTTATTTTGTATTTTATTTTTTGTTTGTAATTGGTTTTACTCGTCATTATTTACTTTAAGTTATTACAGTTATGTACATATTGATTTTTTTTTTATTTTATCAATTTTGGCCAAAGGGGGCGCATTTCAATTTCTTACACACACTTGTTGTTACATATGTTGGCCAGAGGGGGAGCACTTGAAATTTTTACACACACTTGTTATTTCATATGGTGACCAGAGGGGGAGCCCTTTTAAAACCGACACACAGTCTATTTGAAAAATCCATCCTTTTTGGGACCACCCTAATTTTGATAGATGTCACCACCAGGGGGTGCAAATGAGACATTCTCTATTAGATGCAATGGTTTTCCATATTGGGACCATGATTTATGTCCTGACTTGTTCACCGGTCCTCATATGGAAGGTACTTTTCCTTGTTGATGTCTCAAGAAGGGTACACAAAACAAGAACACACACACACACACACACACACACACCCACACACACAAACACACAAATATTCTCCAGAAAAAGCCAAAACCTCACTTTTAGTTTGATTAGATATTCAGCTTTGAGATTTGTGAGAGTGCTGCAGATTCTGAATAACAAACCATGTCCTCAAAAATGGTAATTTCCAAAAAATGGTGCACACTTTGTATAAAGAGATTATCCAGGTCTCTTACAGTACTTCTTTATGCAAACTCATAACATGTCTACATTTTATCTTGAAGATCTCAAATTACACCCCGTCACTGTACTATCAGTACCAGACGTCTGCCTCGCCCGCCCACTACTACTCTGAGGAGGAACAAAGAGGTTTCAGCCCCCCTCTTGAAGTATCAGAAGGAGAGGATGTGTCGGAATACCACGGCCTCCCCACCATCAAGAAAGAAACGAGTGAGTATAATTGTATTTAAAGTTTCTGTCTGCACACAGCATAACTATTATTATGGTAACTGTATCAAGAGTATCTCCAAAAGTAATTACATTTCAGCAACCATTTTATTATTATACAATATGGCTCGAAAGGGCACGTGATTTTGCAATGCATTCTGGGTGCCGGGTAGCCATTTTTGCTGTACCATACCTGTGGTAATGTGAGAGAGCAGAAAATTGGATTAAAATGGATCGTACAAAATAAAATAAAAATTTAAGGGACCACATCGAGACTAACCGTACCCTATTTTAAAGGCTTGCTCCCTCGAAAAAATACGTTTGGTGGAATGTCCATATGAGCACGTCCAATGGACGAGATTTTAGTAAACTTCCGCCATTGTCGAAGACAAACTCATACATACAGTCGCGATCAAAAGTTTACATACACTTGTAAAGAACATAATGTCATGGCTGTCTTGAGTTTCCAATGCTTTCTACAACTCTTATTTTTTTGTGATAGAGTGATTGGAGCGCATACTTGTTGGTCACAAAAAACATTCATGAAGTTTGGTTCTTTTATGAATTTATTATGGGTCTACTGAAAATGTGACCAAATCTGCTAGGTCAAAAGTATACATACAGCAATGTTAATATTTGGTTACATGTCCCTTGGCAAGTTTCACTGCAATAAGGCGCTTTTGGTAGCCATCCACAAGCTTCTGCTTGAATTTTTGACCACCCCTCTTGACAAAATTGGTGCAGTTCAGCTAAATTTGTTGGTTTTCTGACATAAACTTGTTTCTTCAGAATTGTCCACATGTTTAAGTCAGGACTTTGGGAAGGCCATTCTAAAACCTTAATTCTAGCCTGATTTAGCCATTCCTTTACCACTTTTGACGTGTGTTTGGGGTCATTGTCCTGTTGGAACACCCAACTGCACCCAAGACCTAACCTCCGGGCTGATGATTTTAGGTTGTCCTGAAGAATTTGGAGGTAATCCTCCTTTTTCATTGTCCCATTTAAAGCACCAGTTCCATTGGCAGCAAAACAGGCCCAGATCATAATACTACCACCACCATGCTTGATGGTGGGAATCCTGGGGTTAAAGGCCTCACCTTTTCTCCTCCAAACATATTGCTGGGTATTGTGGCCAAACAGCTCCATTTTTGTTTCATCTGACCACATAACTTTCCTCCAGAAGGTCTTAT
>NC_084557.2:36163191-36173191 GCF_033978685.3 Nerophis lumbriciformis | reverse complement strand
TAAAGCCGCTGCTCCTCCACATTGAGAGGAGCCAGATGAGGTGGTTTGGGCATCTGGTCAGGATGCCACCCGAACGCCTCCCTAGCTAGGTGTTTAGGGCACGTCCGACCGGTAGAAGGCCACGGTGAAGACCCAGGACACGTTGGGAAGACTACGTCTCCCAGCTGGCCTGGGAATGCCTCGGGATCCCCCGGGAAGAGCTGGACGAAGTGGCTGGAGAGAGGGAAGTCTGGGCTTCCTTGCTTGACCTACTCAGTGGCCTAGTGGTTAGAGTGTCCGTCCTGAGATCGGTAGGTTGGGAGTTCAAATCCCGGCCGAGTCATACCAAAGACTATAAAAATGGGACCCATTACCTCCCTGCTTGGCACTCAGCATCAAGGGTTGGAATTGGGGGTTAAATCACCAAAATGATTCCCGGGCGCAGCCACCGCTGCTGCCCACTGCTCCCCTCACCTCCCAGCGGGTGATCAAGGGTGATGGGTCAAATGCAGAGGATAATTTCGCCACACCTAGTGTGTGTGACAATCATTGGTACTTTAACTTTAACTTTAACTTAGGCTGCTGCGCCCGCGACCCGGCCTCGGATAAACAGAAGAAGATGGGTGGAGAACCAGCACATTCTGAAAATGTACAAATCATAATGTTGTTGGGTTTTTTTCATTACACTAACATGTAGCGGTTAATAATTTATTTGTCGTTATTTATATTTTCTGAATATATTATTTGATAATGTTCATCAGCCAACTCATTGACTCAAGATAAAAAATTATGTCAAATTACAGGATGTTATTTATGTAGTTTGATTATTTTCCTCGACTGGCGGTGGCACAGGGGTTAGTGCATGTGCCTCACGATACGAAGGTCCTGAGTACCGTATTTTTCGGACTATAAGTCGCAGTTTTTTTCATAGTTTGGCCGGGGGTGCGACTTATACTCAGGAGCGACTTATGTGTGAAATTATTAACACACTACCGTAAAATATCAAATAATAATATTTAGCTCATTCACGTAAGAGACTAGACGTATAAGATTTCATGGGATTTAGCGATTAGGAGTGACAGATTGTTTGGTAAACGTATAGCATGTTCTATATGTTATAGTTATTTGAATGACTCTTACCATAATTTGTTACGTTAACATACCAGGCACGTTCTCAGTTGGTTATTTATGCGTCATATAACGTACACTTTTTATCCTGTTGTTCACTATTCTTTATTTATTTTAAATTGCCTTTCAAATGTCTATTCTTGGTGTTGGGTTTTATCAAATACATTTCCCCCAAAAGGGATAAGCGGTAGAAATGGATGGGCATTTCCCCCAAAAATGCGACTTATACTCCAGTGCGACTTATATATGTTTTTTTCCCTTCTTTATTATGCATTTTCGGCCGGTGCGACTTATATATGTTTTTTTTCCTTCTTTATTATGCATTTTCGGCCGGTGCGATTTATACTCCGGATTGATTTATACTCCGAAAATTATGGTAGTCCTGAATTCAATCCCGGGCTTGGGATCTTTTTGTGTGGAGTTTGCATGTTCTCCCCGTGACTGCGTGGGTTCCCTCCAGGTACTCCGGCTTCCTCCTACCTCCAAAAACATGCACCTGGGGATAGGTTGACTGGCAACACTAAATTGGCCCTAGTTGATTTGATTTGATTAGTGTGTGAATGTTGTCCGTCTATCTGTGTTGGCCCTGCGATGAGGTGGCGACTTGTCCAGGGTGTACCCCGCCTTCCGCACGATTGTAGCTGAGATAGGCTCCAGCGCCCCCCGCGACTCCAAAGGGAATGAGCGGTAGAAAATGGATGGATGGATGATGTACTAACATCATGTGCTTTATTTTGTACATATGTTGCATCATCTACAAAGATACAAAGAATTGCGACATCCAGTGGACACATTTAGAACAGCCGTTTCTTTCATTCAAAACATTTCAGGTACATTTTTATACTTTGCAAACTCATCAAACCTGTTCGTGGGCCTGATCCGGCCCTCGGGCCGTACGTTTGACACCCCTGATCTAATGCGTGTGTGTGTGTGTGTGTGTTTCAAATATTTATTGATTTACATGAAACCAGTATTGTCGGACATGTCTTGTAAAGACAATTCCAGTGATAGGAGTATGCTTTTCATGTGTAAGAATGTTATGAATTATTAAAACCGGTGAAAATGCATTAATTTCTGATCAACTTCTTAATACTAAGACCATTTTTGTCAATATTTTAGGTGTGACCTTTTTGTGAAATCCGACTTTCAAAATGTCATAACTTTCTGAATACCTAAAACGAATTGGTATCCTTGGAACGTTCGCTGGGCAGCACAGTGGAACAGAGGTTAGTGCGTGTGCCTCACAATACGAAGGTCCTAGGTTTAATCCTGGGCTCTGGATCTTTCTGTGTGGAGTTTGCATGTTCTCCCCGTGACTGCGTGGGTTCCCTCCCACTTCCAAAGACATGCACCTGGGGATAGGTTAATTGGCGACACTAAATTGGCCCTAGTGTGTGAATGTTGTCTATCGGTGTTGGCCCTGCGATGAGGTGGCGACTTGTCCAGGGTGTACACCACCTTCCGCCCGAATGCAGCTGAGATAGGCTCCAGCACCCCCCGCGACCCCGAAAGGGACAAGCGGTAGAAAATGGATGGATGGAACGTTCGCTCAACAAAGAAACAGGAAAAAATGTTTTTCACAGTTAAGGTTTTTTTATTGATTAGCTTCATGAATTTAGCCTTAGAAGTGACAAAACATTTGGGGAAACATGGCTGGTCTGACTCAACTGACTCACATCACAAACAAGCAGGCAATTGGCAGGTCAAAAAAATCGGTGTGCAAATTGATCAATTTAAAAGATATGTGGCAAACTCCCAGATAAATATATAACTTATATCATAATAGGGATTCCACTGAACATTTTACTCACCTTAGATGTTTTGCGGGGGAGTTTTGTCGAGTGTAAACTTTGAGATTTGTGGCACGTGTTTGGTAAATCCAAAAATTTCGATATTATCGTTAAACTAGGATATGTGTTCAACTTTTTTTGCCAAGATGGTGCCGCTGTAGTGGCTGCTGTTGGCAGGAGCTCTGTGCTCTTGTGTCATCTGTTTGTGTTTCCCTCTTGTTTTCATGTGGGGTTTTTTTTTTTTTGCCTTTTGGTTTGGGACCCTTTGGGACTGTGTGACAAGGGGTGTCACTTTTGTGACTTCTGCACTGCTTTTTTGTGGACTTCTGGATCTGCATCCTGGAAGTCTTTTTGCCATGGAGACTAGCTGCTGGGTTCTGCCACACCAGAGTCCATTTGGAGAGACTTGAAGAGATGCGGATAAAGAGACAGGGCTGCAGAGCTAGCGCTGGGATGGACGGGCTTCACAGTGTTTTGGCTCCATGAGTAGGTATCGGACACTTCGGTCTCCTTGGACGCATCCTCGCTCATCCATGCGGACTGGACACTGGCCGAGAGTTGGTGGGCGGCTGAGGGTGTAGTCGGCTCTCTTGGTTGCTTTGTTGGGTCTGCTCCTGTCTCTGGCCATGCTCCCCCCACCCCAGCATACGATGGTGTGTATATGTTTTGTGGTTTTTTTTGGTTGGCTGGTTACATCAGCTTTGCTCTTTTAATGTCTTTAATGTTCCTTTGTGTTCTTTGATGTTTCCCTCTTACACACATGTTTATGTGTGCTATGGCTATGAGTTTTTTTCCCTTGGCCTCAGTCTGGACTGAATATTTTTTTCTCACTCCCCCAAGCTTTTTCTCACCTTTTTTGTAAGGGGCGCCGGAAGTTGGCAGACCCCTCGGCGATCCTTTTCTGTCTCGCTGTAATGTTTGTCTGATCTTGAATGGGATTGTGCTGAAAATATAAATTTTCCCTCAGGGATTAATAAAGTATTTCTGATTCTGATTCATCAGTATTGGTGTATAGTGGTGATGAAAACAACAGGAACACAGTTAACCTTTGGATACAGCGGCCGTGTCGTTATTAAAATTACGCAATCAAGAGTGAGACATGCAATATTAAACCAGCAGAGAATACACAACTACCTTTTGTTTGGCCTGCTTGTCTTCCAGTGAAGTCCACGCTGCGGAGTCTGTTGCTTACCTCAACAGAGCTCTTGTCAGGTTGCAGGATATTTGGGAAAAAATAGGAATTCCGGAGGAGCAACGCCTCCAGAGGACAAGTGACGTGCATAAGCACATTAAAGTAAGGACGCAATCAACAGGCACTTAATATTTCCCCCCAATAATGACTGTCTGACTCTGCTACACTTTGATTCTTTCTTTCCCATACAATGTAGGGTTTGCTGGACCTGATGATAGCTGAGGAAGAGGAGCTCCAAAAGAGATTACTGAAAAGCATAGAATCCTGCCGCAAAGAATATAATCATCTTTGCAATGAACTTCAGCTGCCCCCCTTCGAGGTAAATTTTTGGAGATGTGTGCACCCAGCTTAAATGTTTTGTACTAATCTCCTGGGTGTGTGTGAAGGAGGAGGAGGGTTGCACCATGTTGCAGCTGGAGAATAACAGCCGCAAGCATCTGGAGGTGATGAAGCAGCAGAAGAAGCAGAGAGTGGATGAGCTAAAGGGTCTGGTTGTCAAAGACCGTGAGCTTTGTGACATCATGTGCACCAAACCTTTCAGCATTAGCCTAGAGTCAGTCCCATCACTGAAGCAACTAGAGACATTTCGTGTCTACCTGGATGATCTCACAAAGGAGAAGGTGTTTCTGATTGTTTTTTTTCTTTGGTTTTTTCCCCTTTGTTTTTCATCTTAAATTTTTGCTTTCAGGAGAGGCGTCATGAAGAATTTGTTGGCGCAAAGAAGGAGATCATGGCATGCATGGATGATCTGGAGCACCAGCCCGAAACCAGTTTTGAGACAGATGTGATGTGTGAGGATGAGGAGGCCTTTACTCTCTCAAAGGACAACATCAAAGCACTTAAACAACTCCTCAGACAGGTGCAATACTTGTATCCATTTTTTAAATTGTAGCTCGCCCCAGTGTAAAACTAATGCTAATGGTCCTTACTTGTACTAGTTGCAAGCGCGCAAGGCTGAGAATGAAGCCGTTTGCCTGGCGCTCGGCAACAAGATCCAAGAATTGTGGGAAAGGCTGAAGATCCCTCAGGAGGAGCGGGAATGTTTCTCTGAGCACATGATCAAATCAAAGAAGAGGAACATTGAAGCAGTAAGTAGAACTAAACTACAAGTTAGAGATGTCCGATAATGGCTTTTTTGCCGATATTCCGATATCGTCCAACTCTTAATTACCGATTCCGATATATACAGACGCATTATTATGCCCAATTTTGTTTTGATGCCCCGCTGGATGCATTAAACAATGTAACAAGGTTTTCCAAAATAAATCAACTCAAGTTATGGAAAAAAAATGCCAACATGGCACTGCCATATTTACCGTATTATTAAGTCACAAAGTGCATTATTTTTTTTTAACATGCCTCAAAACAGCAGCTTGGAATTTGGGACACACTCTCAGATAATCCTGATACCCAAGTACTATACTTTGACTTTCACAAGGTGCATTATTTTTTTATTTTTTTTAACATGCCTCAAAACAACAGCTACAAAAACAATGAAGGCACACAGCTTCTGTCCAGAGTATACTAGAGTAATAAAGTAAACAATAACATAGTCCTCCTTTAGTTATACAGTATGCCAGGCAGCAAGACTGCCTGGCATACTGTATAACAGGAAATTATAAACTGGGCTCAATCTGAACAGCCGATATGGGCATCTACATCAACTATATGATTTGCCTGAGAAGCTGGACAGGACAAAAAATGTTTTTACATATTGCTTTTTGAAACCGATACCGATAATTTCCGATATTACATTTCAAAGCATTTATCGGCCGATACTATCGGCAGTCCGATATTATCGGACATCTCTACTACAAGTGTCACATAATACAGTAGTATGTTGTTTGGCCTAACATGTGTATTCCTTCCTTGTTGCCTTCAAGCTCCAGGCTGAACTCCAGCGTCTTGAGCTCCTGAAAATCCATAGCATGAAAAGTGTGATTGAGTCCATCAGAGAAGAAATCTCTCTTTACTGGACGCGGTGCTTCTACAGCCAAGAACAGCGCCAGGATTTTGTTCATTATCAAGATGGTGATGAAATTTGGTTTCGTGGCACATATAACACTCACTGGCCACATCATTTACTGTATATACACCTGCACAATGCCTTTTTTCCTTTTTAATGTTCTATTTGCCATGGGGCTATACGAAGGAACCAAAATACAGGCGTGTGAAATGTCTGCGAAAACCCGTGTTTTTAAACATGCATTACATTTCAATGATAATAATGTTAGAAAATTATCTACCGGTACTAAAAATTCTGTGGTACATTACATGGGACATGTAAGTGTCAAAAAGACAGCCAAAAGAGGTTGGTAAATGAGAAATCTAAAGGTGAAATGCACCCAATTTCAGGAAATGTAGTCTTTATTTTCTTTTCTTTCGGGGCTTGTATGACAGCACTTAGTGCTGATAGAAATGTTCCTCTCATTTTCATCAGTTTTCCTTTTTGCCTCAAACGGTGCTCGCATGCCTGAAAATATTATAAGCATCTATTTGTAGGATGTAGTGGTAGTGTTATAGCAGTACAACCACAATAATAAGCATATTGACTATCAATCAAAAGTTAATATTGTTTTCATAAGGCAGAGTAGGGTTGTGTGGTATAAATGATATATCTTTTAAAACTGTCCTCGTATTGTTAAAATGCATGTAGTTGACACATTCTAGCTGTGTCCTGCAAATATGACAGCGACAACCGAACGACCAGATCCTCAACTCAATGTAGAGTCCTCGCTAGTGGCTAACGTCTCCACACTTCGAGTCACTAATCCTCGCTTGCATGGCGGCAAATAAACTGCGTTTCTTACAAGTATCGTTACCACTGAAAGACAAGGAATAGCTAAACATGCTACACGAAACATAGTAGAAAGATGCAATAATACCCTAAACCAGAACTCAATACTGGCGTGATTGATATTTTTATCACAACATATTTTTGTTTTATTTTTCTTCCCCTTTTGCAAACTCATGAAAAAGTCTCTAAACACAGGATGACTTTACCTGCAAAAAACAAATATTTAAATCAAAGCCAATCACAGTTTGCCCTTATTTACTGTAGTTGTTTTGCATTATTTACTCTTTTGGAAAACATGTATTTAATAAAAGGCATTATCAGACATTAACAGTTAATTATCAAGTAAATTAAGGATAACTTTGACGAACAAATACAACCAAAAATGAAAATGTCACTGCCACAGTCAGCAGCCAAATTAAGAGCCTTTGTAACCATTTTGAAATAACATATCGTTCTAGCAGCAGACTGTACTATATATCACAATTTATATTTTAGTCCATATTGCTCGTCAGTAAGGCGGAGTAAATAGTTCTGGTATTCAGTATAAACAGATTGTGCAGGTGTGCCTAATTAAGTGTCCAGTGACTGTGCGGAGCTCATTTCCCAATGCATGTTTCTTTGCGCAGATGATTTCACCGAGGATCTTCTCAACCTGCATGAGGTGGAATTTGAAACTCTGAAAAGTTATTTCGAAGTCCATAAGGAGCTGTTTGAAGGTGTAACAAAATGGCATGAGAATTGGGCCTTATATCTGGAGCTAGATGTAAGTACCGAACTTAAAAATAAGCTCTTTAGCTGTATTTGCCTGTGATTGGTTGCAACGTCTCATCTCAGAGGAAAGCTAACGACCCATCGAGGTTCAACAACAGAGGTGGAAACCTCCTAAAAGAGGAGAAGCAGAGGAGTGACTTGCAGAAAAGTTTGCCCAAGGTACTGTTTTTGTGCATTACCGGATGAAGCTTTTAGAACATTACTCAAAATCTTGATCATATGTTTTATCACTGTGCTGTCATCTACACATTTTGATAATAACATGATTCCTTTCCCCAGCTGGAAAAGGTACTGAAGAGCCAAATAGATACTTGGGAGCAGGAGCATGGTAAAGAGTTCTTTGTAAATGGACAGAAGTTTCTGGACTATGTGCAGCAGCAGTGGGAGCATCACCACATTGAGAAGGAGAAGGAGAAAATGGAGAGGGTATGTCCCCACTTGGACAAAATCATCTATAGTCAGTCATTGGTGTCAATAATATTATTTGTTGGAGTTAGCAATTGAAGAAGAACAAACAGATCAAGGAGGACATGTTGTACGGGACTGCAGTGAGGACACCGTCCAAAAGGAGGCTAGGTGGAACTCCTACGACAGGCAAACTAAGAAAGGTCACTTGAATTGAACTTTATGTACGTTTATTTGAATGTCTGTTAGTGGAAAATTAAATTATGCAATCACCATTTTTGCAGATGGGCACGTCGACAATCTCCACTCCTAACAGCTTCCTCAGCTCAGGCATGGGAGGTACCATGTGTCAGTTTTCAATCCAGAAACCTCCACCATCTTCCAGCAAGGTACCGTGAAAAATGTCCCAGAGGGATCCTTTGTGACTACATAGGACACACAGTACACTTAAGAGTCTTTAAATGTTAAACAAGATGAACAACACTTGTAGGGTCATGGCCTGCGAACCCCTGGACACCCAAAGACTCCACGTGCACTGGAACGGAACAAGGAAAACCTCACCCACCCTAACCAGAACACTCCATGTGGCACACTCAGGTCTCAGGATACTCAAGATCGCACCTTCACCTTTAACACTGTTGCTGGCTCCTATTCGGAATTTGCGGTAAATACAGTTTTAACACTCACCAAAACACATTTGCCTAACCTTAACCTCACAAAATCTTGAATCAGTTTTCTTTCTTTCTAAGAAGCAACATACTGTGAGTGGTCTCAATATAGACTAATGTGTACAGACTATTTATCTAAATAAGACGATCATTGGAGAGGTTTTTATTTTATTTTATTTTATTTTTTTAAACTTATCACACTGTGTACGACAACTTTAGTTTTTACCTTACTTTTAAAATGATTCGGAGGACCTTAGGAAGTGGAAACGCAACAGTACAGCAAGTGTAACGCAAGGGTGTCACACCAACAGCTGATACTGCAACCAACATTGTAAAGCACATGCAGAGTTGGAAATAGTCACTCCTATCTTGTGGAGTTTTTTATAAGGTACAAAGTACATCTGTAGGTTGCCTACAGCCATAGCTGTTAATGGCAAAAAATTTTGATCCATTGCTTCTTTCAGATTCCATACTTTTTTTTTCGTACCGCAATAAATGAACTCAAAAATTGGTGTTTATTGGACCATTTATGGTCAGTATAGCTAATTAGAGGAGAGACAAACTTAAGTGTTAATGCTTTAATGACTCCTGCTTTAATTACTGACACCTGCATGGTTCATCGTGTTAGCAAATTCATGCTTGCCACCAAATTCTCTTGAGTAATCTGTCATGCTCACGGTTACCATGAATTGATTTACGTGGACCCTGACTTAAACAAGTTGAAAAACTTATTCGGGTGTTACCATTTAGTGGTCAATTGTACGGAATATGTACTGTACTGTGCAATCTACTAATAAAAGTTTCAATCAATCAATGCTGTTGTGAACAAACCGTTGATGTATTTAACTGTTCTCTACTTCTTGCTGTGTCCTCGCAGAGGGAACTCTCAAAGGCTTCTAAATCGGCTGTGAAGTCAGGACTGCTCAACTCCACTGTCACTCATCACTGACCCAAGTCCTCCAGCTAAGTGATTTATTAATGTGGCAAAAAGAACATTTTGTTCAAATTTTACCAAAAATGCAAATATACTTTTTTGTCTATTTCCTTTTACTGAGACATAGTCCATTGTTACTTCTCAGTCACACTTCTCTTTATTTTCGTGGAAAGTAAATGTTTGTTTTTTCCCCACTGTTTTGCTTCTTATTGAAATGTGACATTTTTAATTACACTTCTTTTCTTTTTTTTGCTTTGTCCAAATCCAATATACAATGCTGTTTAAATCAAACTGTAAATAAACGTCTTAACAAAACGTTTATGCTCGTCAATGTCA
>NC_084557.2:36148191-36153191 GCF_033978685.3 Nerophis lumbriciformis | reverse complement strand
TAGATGGTGAAATCCCTAAATTCCTTGCAATAGCTGGTTGAGAAAGGTTTTTCTTAAACTGTTCAACAATTTGCTCACGCATTTGTTGACAAAGTGGTGACCCTCGCCCCATCCTTGTTTGTGAATGACTGAGCATTTCATGGAATCTACTTTTATACCCAAGCATGGCACCCACCTGTTCCCAATTTGCCTGTTCACCTGTGGGATGTTCCAAATAAGTGTTTGATGAGCATTCCTCAACTTTATCAGTATTTATTGCCACCTTTCCCAACTTCTTTGTCATGTGTTGCTGGCATCAAATTCTAAAGTTAATGATTATTTGCAAAAAAAAAAAGTTTATCAGTTTGAACATCAAATATGTTGTCTTTGTAGCATATTCAACTGAGTATGGGTTGAAAATGATTTGCAAATCATTGTATTCCTTTTATATTTACATCTAACACAATTTCCTAACTCATATGGAAACAGGGTTTGTACACATAGAAAAGCCTCTTCACAGCCAGATTAGTTTTATTTGAAAATTTGGTTTGCATTTTTTATAAACATGCGTGCATTTTTACACAATTATTACAACAGAGCAGAAAACTGGTTGTCACAGCCGTACGTGACATTAAGGCGGCCCAGTCCTCCACTGTCTCCGGTGCCATTGTGTCGCCACTGACTGCTGAAGTCAGCAGAACACATTGCGACAGCAACAAATAGCAAAATGATCGCCTAGATAAATTAATAGACGTCGTCACAAATATTATTCTAAATATGAATCATTAAATGCATTGGGGGAAAAGTGAAACACTTTTTACATTATTGAAATCAGATGATGGTCTGATCGACCACCTCCATGTGTCGCCAAAGTATCCACAGCCTGTATAAATGTGTACGTGAAGCATGAAGTTGGCGTGAGGCAGCACGTACTTTCAAGTTGAGTTCACTCTTGATACAACTCAACTTTGTCGTGAAAAAAAGCATACAGCAGGTTTTTGTGTGTTTGGACGCTTAATGATGCCCCAGGCACGCAGAAACGAGGTAGGCCGCTAGTATTTTGTTTTGCGTCCTCTTTTACTGACATTTTTTTTCAAGATCCCCAAGCAAATGTTGAAATAGCATGAGAAAAGCTAGGCTATGGTGCAGGGGAGCCTGGAAATGTCAATTATTTTATACTTCTTTGCTCATGTTGACCCCAATCAGTTATGAAGTAATCATGGACCAGGGGGACAAAAGCATGCAATTAAGTGATCAAACATAATAGTTTTATATGCCTTTATCCACAATGTCAATGCGGGGAAATGCAGATTACTTTTAGCATTTGGAATGTTTTGGGTTAGAATTAGAGATGTCCGATAAATGCTTTAAAATGTAATATCGGAAATTATCGGTATCGTTTATTTTATTATCGGTATCGTTTTTTTTGTTTTTTTTATTAAATCAACATAAACACAAGACACACTTAAAATTAGTACACCAACCCACACAAAAGGGTTGTTTCTTTCTGTTATTAATATTCTGGTTCCTACATTATATATCAATACAGTCTGCAAGGGATAAAGTCCGTAAGCACGTGCTGTAAGAGCGTGCTGCTGGTCCACCAATTACTAACCTTTAACAGTTAATTTTACTAATTTTCATTAATTACTAGTTTCTATGTAACTGTTTTTATATTGTTTTACTTTCTTTTTTATCCAAGAAAGTGTTTTTAATTTATTTATCTTATTTTATTTGATTAATTTTTTAAAAAAGGACCTTATCTTCACCATACCTGGTTGTCCAAATTAGGCATAATAATGTGTTAATTCCACGACTGTATATACTGTATAGCCGTAGCGCTTGATATCGGTATCAGTAATTAAGAGTTGGACAATATCGGAATATCGGATATCGGCAAAAAGCCTTTATCGGACATCCCTAGTTAGAATGTATTGTAGGGTTGAGGTTGTGGGCAACATTGTGAGAGTAATGAAATCAGTGTTTCTCAATTTTTTTCTACAAGTAAGCCTCAGAAAAAACTTGGCTCTCCAAGTACTACAATAATGACCAACATTTAAAATAGAGTAGGCCTAAGTAGTCATCTAAAACAAAGCCGAGGTAGTATATTTTATATTTTGGGCCATTAACATTTCACAGTTTTAACAGTAACACTGTATTTGAATATAGGAAAATAAAATACTGTACTTTAAGCAAGTGATTATTTGGCGTACCACTCGATGGAGCCTGCGCACCACAGTTTGAGAATCACTGTAATAGGTCAATAAGTATTAAGTAATGATGTTCGCTTTTTAAGGAAGGAGGACCAGGGTTTAATTCCTGTTTGCTTTTGGAATTAGGGTGGAGGTTTAGGGGTTTGAATTTGGAACTTGTAGTTGTATTCTGAGAGTCTGATTTGGCTCAGTGAGTAATTATGCTTACTCTGAGCAAAGGGACCATTGTTTGAATCATATAAGTAGCTCAAAAGGGTTCATTGTGTCTTTTTCATATATTTTTCAATTTTCTTCCGCCTTCAGTGTGTGAATGTGATTTATAACATAAAGTGCTTTGGGTATGGTTTCAGGTATAGTAAAGTGCTATATAAATACAGTCCATTTACCATTTTCTTAATAGTTTGAATCCTAGTCAGGGTGTATGGGTTATGTCATGATTACAAGCTTAACTTAAGTATAATATAACATTGGGGTTTGGGTTGTGAATATTGTATTTGTGCTATTTCCACCTCTGCATGTGTGAATTTTACTGATGTTTTGGGTTTCAGTGGTGAGCCAGCAAGGCTAACAATTAATTATGGTCATAAATTGATCAAAGTTAATTACATTTTTCATTTACTTTCCCTAAATGTATTAAAGTATTAATTATATTTTTTCCGTGTAATTTTAGGCTCTGGTGTTGCTGTTTTTACGTTCAAAACTTTTATCCAATCAGAATTCAGCTAGCTTGTTGCCAGCGCTGCATGAAATCTGCCAAAGCCTTCTGAATCAACAACGCGGCGGCCTGTGCAGTGAGAGGAACAGAGCACATACAGTTGATAGACATTTGCCACAGCCAATCAGATCGCGAGTTGTTGACAGTAGCCCTTCTAGTTTGCTTTACGTTGAAACGTTGAACGTGATCAATGGCCGCCTTAGCAGCAGCCGCCTCCAGTCTGCCTGACGGGCGTGCTCCTGTGATTGGCTACTCACTTGTGACTTGCACAAGTGAGTAACCAATCACAAGTTGTGAGTTGCGAGAGCAGGAAGTGGCACACTGGAGCCATACCCGCTTGCAGAGAATCTGATATCTACTCGCTTTTTTAACCTACAAGGAAGGAGAGCAAAACGTTAACCAGGTTGCAGATTTATACTCGCAGGCCATTTTCAAGAAGGACATTTCAAGAGAAGCTAGATCTTGTGAGACGAGGTCCACTGACCCCCGAGCGAGCTAACCTGTCCCAGCCGGTGAAAGTTTTTGTCTGCCTCTTTAAATCCAATCAACCAACTAATAGCGGTACCCCTGGCTTCCAGTGAGTGTTGCAAATTGTTATTTCAGATATTTTTTTCCCTTATTTTTTGACGCGTAATATGTTTTTATGATCATTTACATTTTGACAGTACCACATAGATGTTTTAACTGCTGATGCGGGTGTTGTTGATTTTTAAATGCACTGGAAAATAGCCAGTTTTTGTCGACTATTGAGGTGTTTCTGTATAGTATTTCTCCAGCTGTGGTCATGTGGCGACATAGATGATGGTATTATGAGAGCTATTTATTGAAGTCGGACTAATGCTGCATTCCATTTAGCTCTGAAGTTGGAAGTCGGAGCCAAGTTACGAGATCAGAAATGAAGATGACCACATCCACGAAAGCTATTTTTGTGCTTGCCTTGTCTGAATATAAACACTTTATGGGAAAATATGAACTCTTTCTGCAACTTTCAAACATGCCGGATGAAGAGGACACACAGGCGCTTTTGCTTGCGACACACAGCGTGTAGACCACATGAAATAAATGTTTGCACTACAGTGACGTTACCATATATAAATACATTGTGTATGGCTGATTTACTGCCACAAAAACGAATCAAGTGCTAAAGGATATAGAAGCAGACATCATTGTTTACATCCAGAGCAGCCATCTTTGAAACATACTCGGGGATGGTGAGAACGCTCCGACTTTGAGTTGGAAATCCGACCTCGAGGGGCGTTCAAATTGAAATTACGACTAAGAACTGGGAAATTCCTACTTCCCAGTACAAGTGGATCGCGCCATAAGTAGGACGTCAATGAAGGCTTAAGTGTGAAGCTGTTGTTTTAACACCATATTTGGGGGTGCATGCTTTGAACTAGACAGCGACAACATATAAATAAGTTACAGACCAACGTTATAGCACCATTATTCATCACATTCCAAAGACATATATTTTGGAATCAATGAATTGTCTCTCTTGAAATCAATTAAGTGTTAATACTGAGGCATGTTGTACCTTGTCTGGGCTGTTGTATCCAGTCTTCTGCAGAGCCAAAATGGCCGTACGTAAAGGGTAACCTTTGTCAGTGACCGCTTCCAGCAGCTCCCTCTCCTCTTGGCTGAGAGCTGACAGCAGTTCTGTCGCTGAGTCGAGGAAGGCTCCTCCGGTCTTCAAAGCCTGCCGAACATCCCCATGATGTATTACGTACTTTTAAGTCAGGGTTCCTTAACCTTTATGACCTCAGGGTGCAGCATTCCCCCACAGAGGGGCCTACTATATATGTGTATGTAAACCCCGTTTCCATATGAGTTGGGAAATTGTGTTGGATGTAAATATAAACGGAATACATCCATCCATTTTCTACCGCTTATTTCCTTTGGGGTTGCGGGGGTCGCTGGAGCCTATCTCAGCTACAATCGGGCAGAAGGCGGGGTACACCCTGGACAAGTCGCCACCTCATCGCAGGGCCAATACAGATAGACAGACAACATTCACACTCACTTTCCACACACTAGGGCCAATTTAGTGTTGTCAATCAACCTATCCCCAGGTGCATGTCTTTGGAAGTGGG
>NC_084557.2:36088191-36143191 GCF_033978685.3 Nerophis lumbriciformis | reverse complement strand
CACAAAATAAACAGCGTACCTGCCCAATCATGTTATAACTGTAGAATGATCGAGGGCGAGTTCTTGGTTTCTTATGTGGGTTTATTGTTAGGCAGTTTCATTAACTTCCTCCCAGCGCGGCAACAACACACAACAGCAGTCACGTTTTGTCTACCGTAAAGCAGTTCGTCTGCCGTAAACAGCAATGTTGTGACACTACAACAGGACAATAATGCCATCTAGTGCATTTGATGAAAGCACTTTTTGCGCGCCACACAGCAATGCATCATCAGAGAGGGTGTTCAGCATGGTTAGAAAAATAGTGACAAATAGAACAAGGATGGACAATTCAACCCTTAACTCAACAATGAGTAGATGAGTATGTATATGTGTAAATAAATGAACACTGAAATTCAAGTATTTCTTTTATTTATATATATATATATATATATATATATATATATATATATATATATATATATATATATGAAATACCGGTACTTGACTTGGTGAATCCTAGCTGTAAATATACTCCTCCGCTCTTAACCACGCCCCCAACCACGCCCCCGCCCTGCCCCCCACCCCCCACCTCCCGAAATCGGAGGTCTCAAGCTTATCAAGTATGGCATATTGTAAAATCACACGGTATTTGTAACAAACATTGTTAGAGAAACAATGGAAGGGTCAGATGGGACATACATATATAAACAATTAAATGTGCCATTAATTAAAATTAAATAATTGTGTAAGTCATTTAATGTAAAAATTTAAATATTGAATACACTATTTCACACTGTACATATCTGATTTGATATTTGATTAACTATTTGTTTAACGATTTCACACTTTATGTTACGATGAAAATATTTCACAATTTAATAAACACTTTGTGGCAGCATGTCGTTAATTTATTTCAGGGGTGTCAAACAGATTTTAGCTCAGGGGCCGCATGGAGGAAAATCTGTGCACACGCGGGCCGGACTATTAAAATCATGGCATTAAAACGAAAAAATAAAGAAAACTTGAGATTGTTTTCTTTGTCTTACTTTGGCCAAAAATAGAACAAACACATTCTGAAAATATTACAATAAAAATATAGAAAAAACTATCGGCACCGGTACAGTTTAGATCCATGAAAGAAAGAAGAAAGTGAATGAATTATAACTGATAACTTTTTTAAGGAATTAAGTAATGTTTATGACAACCTTTTTTCAAAACACAATATAGAATGTGAGATATAACAGGATAATGCATACATTTATCATTTGTTTTCAAAACGCTTACAAAAAAAGTGGGACCCCGAAAATTTACTGTAGGACCCCATTTTTATGACTTGATGGGGTCCCTGGGAAAATGCAGCAGGTGGCTGTGGCCTGCGGGCCGGTTCTAATTCTAATCAAATATCATCCCGGGGGCCATAGATCATTCCTTGACACCCCCGATTTATTTAATCTGTCAAACGCAAACATTTTAGAAATGAACAAAACTAAATGTGTCCTGGGCCAGAAATCACTCTCCACCACTCGCTGGTGTTACCATATCGGAGTTTTTGTGTAGAAATTTGGGGAAATAACAAAAATAGTACACTTCATTCACTAACCGTGTTACAAAACAGGTCAGCTAGAATAATTAATTGAATAAAAAATATTGACATTTAATTATTTAGTGCATTTACAAACAGCTGAAATGATGTGTGTGTGTGTGTGTGTGTGTGTGTGTGTGTGTTCGTTCGTTCTTGTATTTCTACATCAACAAGGAAAAGTACCTTCCATATGAGGACCGGTGAACAAGTTAGGACATAAGTCATGGTCCCAAAACAGAAAACCATTGCATCTAATAGAGAATGTCTCATTTGCACCCCCTGGTGGTGACATCTATCAAAATTAGGGTGGGATTTTTCAAATTGACTGTGTTGGCGACCCCAAAGGGAATAAGCGGTAGAAAATGGATGGATGGATGGGTTTTAAAAGTGCTCCCCTTCTGGCCAACATATGAAATAACAAGTGTGTGTAAGAAACTGAAATGCGCCCCCCTTTGTCCAAAATGAATATACAAAAAATATGTATATACACATGTATATAGACATACTGTAATAACTTGAAGTAAATAATGAAGATTAAAAACCAATTACAAACAAAAATATCAAAAACAAATGACCTTAAAGCAGTCTTTTTCTCACAATGTGTCGACCTTTTCCTTATAAAATTGGGAACAATTTATCATATTCTTTCTGTTTCTGCAATATTGCAATATTTTCTTGTAAAATTATTACTTTTTTTTATGTAAAATTATTACTTTTTAATGCAAAACGGTGACATTTGTCATAAAATTCTGATTTTTATCACAATATTGCCAATTTTCAGTGACATTTTTAGAGTAAAATTATGACTTTTGTCATAATTTTGCCAAGTAAAATTCCGATTATTATTATAATATTACCAAAATCTGAAAGTTTTCTTATAAAATTGTGACTTTTGGCGAGTAAAATTACGACTCTTTTCATAAAATTGCCAAAATTTTAAGCTTTTCTTGCAAAATTGCGACTGTCATTGAGTAAAATTCCAACTTTTATCATAATATTGCACAAATGTTCAGTTTTTCTTGTAAAATTTTGACTTGCGTTGAGTAAAATTACGACTTTTATTACAACACTGCCAAAATTCTACGTTTTTCTTGTGAAATTGTGACCTTTTTCTTGTGAAATTCCAACTCATTTTTCACAACAAGCTTTTTTATATTTGCATAGTATGTGCATATTATTATTGTTGTAAATACACATCTTTATATATCTAGAAAGGGTGGTCCTAAAGAGGTAGGCATTTTTCGGAGGTCTCAAGAAGGTAACATATACGAGTGTGTGTGTGTGTGTGTGTGTGTGTGTGTGTGTGTGTGTGTGTGTGCGTGTGTGTGTGTGAGAGAGAGACAGAACTCCACCAAACCTAAAGTTATATAATGCATATCATGCGATGTGTCTCCAATCACATTTATTTTGTCAAATAAGTATTTATGACAATCAAGCATTGTGATCATTATAAATGCAAACATGTTGCTTTCGCTTTTGCACTTGATCACATGAAGTGTAACTCAGACCTGGGCAATTTAAGGCCTGTTAAACTTTTCAATCTGGCCCGCCAGACATTCCCAAATAATTTTTTTTAGAAATGTCCGATAATATCGGCCTGCCGATTAAAATGTTTTAAAATGTAATATCGGAAATTATCGGTGTCGGTTTTTTAATTATCGGTATCGTTTTTATTTTTTATTTTTTTAAATCCCACATTCTTTATTTTCATGTACATTCTGGGTGTCTCATTCAGTATAAACATTTAAAATTCCATTCCGCTTAAGGCAGTCTGTCATAACGTTTTTAGCATTCAATCAGACATTATTGTGAGGTTTTGTATTAGTGTTCCTAAAAATACAAAACCTCACAACAGACACATTTTGTTCTCTAAATTTGGCCCCCCTGAGTCAAAAATAATTGCCCAAGCCTGGTTTAGGGTTAACAATGTTAACAGTGCCCAGGCCCGGTGTAACTGAGGTGTTCGCGTGTGTGAGAGGTGACCTGAGTTTCTTGCAGGATCCGAGGGCAGTCAGGCACGGAGATGTCTGGAGGCGTCATCAGATAAACGTCCTGCCCCAGATAACCCAGCGGGGTTCCAAATGGGACATCTTCCAAAGTACTCATTTGTCTCCTTTAAAAGAGTATTTAAAGGTACCGTCACAATCAATGCAAACAAAAACATGTGGACATCAATCTTGTCTCAGCACTTACCAGTCAGGTGTCTGCCACTCAGGTGGGTTGGGAATGAATGAATGAACGCGTGTGTGTGTGGTCACGTGGGTTAAACCACACTAATCCCCTGGAATTATTTCAAATCTTGTTTACCAATATTATCTCATCAATGCTGTAACCCGTCTAGACAATGGCGGACGTTTATTAGTACCAACTTTAGTTAAAATACACAATATAACTCCCTGTTAACTGCATATAAGACGTAGTTTTATACTTCTCTATTTAAAAGCTGCATACGTTTAGAATAATGCAGACTTGGGAGGATTAGGAAGACGCATTAGGAAGGTAAAACCAGCACAACACTTTCCACAGATTAGTGGATTACTGCACACACAAAGTGGAACATGACCTCTTATCTAGTTGAATAAAACTATTTTGTATTTATATTTGAAAACAAAGACTTTCTAAATTGACAATGGTGCTCTGAAAGAAAAGGAAAGTTCCAGACAGGGAGAACAGGTGCAGTTTAATCACATGTTAGAGTACAAGCAGCGTGGTTGAGGTGGAGCACGACTACAGACCAACCTTCTGGTAACAGCATATTAACGTCACTAAGCGGAGACTTTCCACAGGCGAGACAAATCAAAATACTTTATGACCAGACTGCGTCATGAGAATCCTGCTGAGGTGAAAGGAAAAAAGCCCATACAATGCTAAACGGATATATTAATAAATTCAACCCTGTTATGATTTGCTGTGATACAACATGTACATATATATTTATTATATACTGCAATCCCTAAAGTGTGGGCTACACACCATTCATAAAGAAAATATGCCTGTTTAAAAGCTCCCTGTCACTTCCGACCTGCTTGTAAAAACATGTTTTTCCCACACTGCTCCACATTTAGTGTGGACACCATTCTTCTTACAATGGTGCTGAAGAGGATATATTGATGCGCTCATGGAATATCATGCCCTCCTCATTTAAGGCATTACTTGGCATGGTTGTGACACACTGAGCGCTCCTTATGCTTATGCTTATGTGTGTGTGTGTGTGTATTTGTTTGTGTCCTTCCCATGCTCATGCCACCCCTCACCACAACAAAATATACTACAAATAATGTCATGAATAAAAATTGCATTATCTTTATATAGATAAAATGTTAACAATCACCAGAGATTGAAATATTTTTTTTATAAAGGTCCAACCTGTGAGTGTGCTGCTGGGGAATTACAACACACGAGCACAAAGACACACAAACACAGGACCCAAGTTGTCCTCAGTTACATCCACCTTCATTGTTCCTAATAAAAATGTCCCTATGTTGATGTTGGGGCTGGTCTAAGAACAGCCACAAGTTGGTATCCAAAGGTCGGTAGTCATTTAGGAAAATACAGTGAACTGTCTTTGAGTGAAATGAATGACGTGTTTCAGTTGTTAGCAGCGTCTGCCTGTCGAGGCCAGTTCTCCTCTTCGATGCCTGAGTCGTAGTCCTCGTCGGTCTGCTCTTTGGTCGGAGCCCTGAAACACAAGTGAAAACACCCGATTAGGCTCACAAAAAAATTGTCATGTAAGATTGAATTTCAGTTAAAGTTTCAGTGGATTTCCTCATATGGTGGCCTACACAATGCAATCTACTAATAAAGTCTCAATCACACTCTTCAATGCCATGTCTAAGAAAACCCACCAGGTGCTACCAAATAAAAGATTTAAAAACAGCTATAAGGACCTCGTTCACACACAAACATTAAAAGAGTCAAAAAAAACTTCTTAAACAGTATAGAGATTCGCTCGTCAGATCATTTTCACACCTACAGTCGTGGTCAAAAGTTTACATACACTTGTGAAGGACATAATGTCATGACTGTCTTGAGTTTCCAATAATTTCTACAACTCTTATTTTTTTGTGATAGAGTGATTGGAGCACATACTTGTTGGTCACAAAAAACATTCATGAAGTTTGGTTCTTTTATGAATTTATTATGGGTCTACTGAAAATGTGAGCAAATCTGCTGGGTCAAAAGTATACATACAGCAATGTTAATATTTGCTTACATGTCTCTTGGCAAGTTTCACTGCAATAAGGCGCTTTTGGTAGCCATCCACAAGCTTCTGGTTGAATTTTTGACCACTCCATCCATCCATCCATTTTCTACCGCTTGTCCCTTTGGACAAAATTGGTGCAGTTCAGCTAAATGTGTTGGTTTTCTGACATGGACTTGTTTCTTCAGCATTGTCCACATGTTTAAGTCAGGACTTTGGGAAGGCCATTCCAAAACCTTAATTCTAGCCTGATTTAGCCATTCCTTTACCACTTTTGACGTGTGTCTCAGTAGACCCATAATAAAATCATAAAAGAACCAAACTTCGTCAATGTTTTTTGTGACCAACAAGTATGTGCTCCAATCACTCTATCACAAAAAAATAAAGAATTGTAGAAATTATTGGAAACTCAAGACAGCCATGACATTATGTTCTTTACAAGTGTATGTAAACTTTTGACCACGACTGTACATGTGACGTCCCAGTGTCCATGCACATTCTCTAATGTGACCATTGGTCATACGCCATGTGCCTCCTGTACACTGGGAGGCGCTTATTTCCTTTCATCGCAAATTAATGTATTGCTTTTTTACGGGTGACCTATCACGTCACACCACAACAAAGCATCTGCGGCTCCTTACAAAGCGCTCTTTAATGATCGCAGAGACGAAGACATGGACGAGTCACCAGTGCAGTTCTTGTTGTACCTGATGTCCGCTGTAATATTGCCTGATGTCCGCTGTAATATTGACACACATTACAAATATTATGTCTCTAGTGGCTGTGCTGATGTTATTCAGCAGTCAGAATCAATAAATGATCCAAGATTCACTTTCTTAAGAATCATAAAAACAATATTTAGTTTTTGACAACGACTTTTGGGGTACATGGAGTCGACCAACTTCTGGCACCGGACAACAGGTATTGTAGCCCAGGACAATTGTACCACGTTCCACAATTCCTCTGCATGTCTTGGTTTTGCCTCATGAACAACATGTTGTATGTCAGCCCACAAGTTCTCTTTGGGATTTAGGTCCAGGTATTGTGCTGGCCACTCCATTACTTAAATTCTGTTTGTCTGGAACCAAGATTTTGCTCACTTGCCTGTTTTTGGGGTCATTGTCTTGTTGAAACACTTTTCAGGGGCATTTCCCCTTCAGCATACAGCAACATGACTTATTCCAGTATTCAGTACACTGATCCATGATCCCTGGTAGGTGAGAAATAGGACCAACACCGTAATACGAGAAACATCCCCATACCATGATGCTTGCACCACTATGCTTCACTGTCTTCACTGTTTATTGTGGCTTGAAGTCAGTGGTTGGAGGACATATGACAAACTGTCTGTGGCCCTTAGACCCAAAAAGAACAATCTTACTCTCATCAGTCAACAAAATATTACGCCATTTCTTTTTTAGGCCAGTCAGTGTGTTCTTTGGGAAATTATAACCGCTTCAACACATGTATTCTTTTTTTAACAATGGGACTTTGCTGGGGCTTCTTGCTGGTAGCTTGGCTTCACATAGACAATGTCTGATTGTTACAGTACTAACAGGTCATCTTAGATCTTCTTTGATCCTCCTTGAGCTTTGATCAATGGCTGAGCCTTTGCCATTTTGGTTATTCTCCGATCCATTCGAATAGTCGATTTTGTTTTTCTTCCTCGCTTCTCAGCCAAAGACATGCACCTGGTGATAGGTTGATTGGCAACACTAAATTGGCTCTAGTGCGTGAATGTGAGTGTGACTGTTGTCTATATGTGTTGGCCCTGCGATGAGGTGGCGACTTGTCCAGGGTGTACCCCGCCTTCCGTCCGAATGCAGCTGAGATAGGCTCCAACCCCCGCGACCCCAAAAGGGACAAGCGGTAGAAAATGGAAGGATGGATGGGCTTCTCTGGTTTTGGCTGCCACTTTAAAATGTTTGATATCATTTTTGCTGAACAGCCTATCATTTTCTGCACTTCTTTATAGGGGTTTTCCTCTTTTATTAATTTCTTAATCAAAGAACACTCTTCTTCTGAATGACCCAATGTACTGTTTTTCAAGGACAAATGCACAGCCCCCATATGCAGCGTCAGTCGCCTTGATCCTTAAATAGCGACACTTGTTTAACACCTATTTTTTTCCACATAATCAATGACCTCACTAATTTTACTCTGCGCTGCAATTTTTTTGAACACGCCCTTTTCAGTAAATGATTCAGTTTCACAGAATCAGCAGCATGCACATCCAGCCTCTTGGGTCTGTTGGTTTTCTATACATTTACTAAACGTTCTAGAAACGTACTTGCTGTGTAGAAGTTGAACCTAACCAAACAGTGATTTATCTTGCTTGTGATACGGGACTGCTAATATTTTAAACACAACTGTATTTCTTCTGTAGTCCGAATGAAGCCGGCATTCTCCATATCTTTAGCCACCTTTTAAATAAATCTCAGCTTCTTTGTTCCTCCCATCGATGGACTTAAAAATACCGTACTCAGTTCTTTTAATTTGTGAAGCAAATATACAGTCTTCTTTTCATTCCAAAACCGGATACTCCTAGATGCTGCCGACGTCATGTTGGCGTTGTTGCCTATGTTTTGATTGAATGTGATCTGCTTCTGGGTTGCGAGACTGGCACATGCACGATACGAAGGGTCCCCTGCAGCAGCACACACCTACCCAAAATAACTAGTTTTCAATCTCATAATCGAGGTGTGTTAATCTGACTTTTCAAAAGACAAACAAAATCAGATTGAGGTGTTTTAATGGGTTGCAGAATCCTTCTTTTGGTCCAAATGATTTGATTAATCAGACTAATTTAGTGCATGGACACATGGTCAGTGTTGAGTTGGTATTGTGTGTGTACATGGACTGTGAGTTGAGGTATGCAGTGGTAAAACACCACCTGGGTGTGATGGTTGCAACAGAATGGAGATAAAGATGACTGAGATAAGGGTGATTATTACAATAACATCCAGCAAGACAGACAGACATGAGGAAGAAAAGCAGTTCTGACCTGATGTATCTGGGCTGAGACTTCCCTTGGACCACATCGTTGTTCAGCTCGACAACCATGATGTCTGAGTGTGGCACCTCAAACATTGGCTCCAGGAGAAGCTTTTCCTGTGGGGAAATATTTGAAAACTCTCTGAAGTGAGGAAGAAACAAATAAAGAAGCGCTACATGAACATGCAACAATCCTAACTTGGATCAGCACAAAATAATACATCTTCAGCCTCCCACACAGACTAATTATTGCACGAGAAGCTTAAAATTGTCCTGCTTTAAAGACTTTGATCGTTGCTTTGGACAGAACATTTTTGGTAAAGCTTATAATGCAGTTTTACTTTTAATTAAACTAACAGCATTGCTGAGAAACAGATGACATTGGCAGAACAGCGCTGCCATCTGGCTATAAAGAAGCATGTAAGACAATGGACAACATCAGGTGCAGGGCAGGATGTATACTGTTTGTGTATGCTGTTAGCATGTGTTGAAAGAGTCAAATGATCATGCATATTGAGATTATTGATCACACGTTTGAAACAATCATACAAACCCACTAATTATCGTATGTCTAGCACAGCTGCTTCTACATATGCCTGAATTTTGTCATGAAGCTTCCCTCATTTCGTTAGCTACTGTGCTCTTTTTGTGTAATCCTACTCAGTAACAGACAAACATAGTGGTAAAGGTATTCAATAAAACAAGATTACACACCATGATGGATCTGAGCCCACGAGCTCCAGTCTTTCTTTCCAGAGCCATGCGAGCGATGGACTTCAAGGCATCTTGAGTCACATTGAGTTCACACTGAAAGAGAAAAAATTCAAAGGTAATGTTTGCTTCAAAACAAAACATCTAAAAAATCGCAAAGAAATAACACATCAGGTTGACCTCAAAATATACAAGACGACCCCTTTTCTCAAAACTTGTTTTTGAAGAAAACACTTTTAAGACAAAACCAAAGACAGTATTAGTGACCCAACGGGTAGATTTTGTAATAATACGGATATCATAATTCTAAGCTGTTTGACATGTGTGAGATGATAATTAATATATCACCATTATCTTAAATAATTAACAATTATCAATAAATCTTAAAGTTCTCCTCTTTTGTTTGCTCACTTGCTAGCAACCTTTGAGACACTTTTTTCCCCACTGGGTTTGTGTGCGTGATAAGAAGAAAAGCTCAGACTATCTTGGAGAAAAGTCACCTGTTGGTTTGCATGTATAAACCCCCTAACACCCAAACAACCTGTCTTTTTCAGCCTTTTCTATATTATTTTTGGATCAATATGGGAATGAAAGAAGCACTTACTTTGTCCATGCTAAACAGAGCCTGGTACTGTGGCACCACAGCATTGCGTGGCTCAGTCAAAATCCGGACTAGTGTCTCTTCATCCAAGCTGTGGAGAGGAACCACCACGGGAAGACGGCCCACAAACTCTGGGATCATTCCAAATTCAATCAGGTCTCGCGCCTCTACATGCTTCAGCAGCCTGTCTTTCTCCTCGATCTCTGCCACTGTGTCAGTCTCGCCGCTGGTGTTGGCCAAGTCAGCCGCAGCTGCTGCACGGCGTCCTTTTCCCAAGTTGGAAGGCGTTCCAAAGCCTAAATACTGCATGGAATGATGATGATTAAAGCGGAAGGAAAAATGAAGACAGGCAGGCGGGCACATTAAAAATTACCTTCTCATTCTTCCTTCTGCTGATGATTCTGTCGAGTCCATTAAAGGCACCAGAGGCCACAAACAGGATGTTTGTTGTATCCACTTGTACAGTCTCTCCTCTCAGCTTCCTGGAGTTTTTCTCAGGAACGTTGACGATTGTGCCCTCCAAAAGTTTAAGCAAACCCTGACAAGAAGAAAAAAAAACACAATTTAGCGTAAACACCCAATGTCGTTATTTCAGGCCACAACCACTGGGGGAGGCTGCATGTTTAGAAACTTTCTGAGCATGTGCAAGTCCATTTAGATGCACTGTTTATTTTCAATAACTAATGATATTTGGAGCACAGGATGGTTTGATTAGCAACTTTTAATATCCAATCTATAGAAGTATTATTGGAGCAAAATTATTTGCAAACGTGTATCTCAATCTGTGCGTGTGTAATCCAATTCATGTGCATGTGTACAAATTTGTGTGACTCTATATCAATCTGAGTGTATGTATTCAGACCTGTGTAGGTGTGTTTTAGATCCATGTAGCGGTGTTTTACATCCATGTAGGTGTGTTTTACATCCATTTAGGTGTGTTTTAGATCCGCGTACGTGTGTTTTAGAACAGCGTACGTGTGTTTTTAGAGCCGTGTACGTGTGTTTTAGAGCCGCGTACGTGTGTTTTAGAGCCGCGTACGTGTTTTAGTCGTCTGTCTCTTCCGAATCAGAAAGAACCCTCGATAGGCTGTCTACTTCCACTTGACTTTTGCGACACTTCTGCCGTGTAAGATTTGAGCGTGCGCATCCAGATTTGTGAGCGTGTAATAAAATTGTGAGCGCGCATCAGGAGCGCATGCATGTAATATAATTTGCGCGTGCCTATTTATGATCTGCGAAGAGTAGGAACCCTCTCGGGGTGACTTTTGCGACACTTCTACAACTTTTGCGCAGGCATTCAGAAGTGCGTGCATGTAATACAATCTACGTGTGCTGATCTGAGGTGTGCCTACATTTGATCAACCACTGAAGACACCACAGAATTTAAACCAATCAGAAACAAAGTACAGCTGAGGTGCGTGAAAGAGACGTCAGGACCCGCCTGACGTTGTTTCTGATTGGTTTAAATTGTGTGGTGTTTTCCTTGATTGGTTAATGTACATAGTGTATTGATGGCTTGGTCTGGGATTGGTTATTTCAATCTGTCTGTACAGCAAATTGAAGTGTAAAGAGAGCTGTCTAACTCCCACTTGCCTTTCTTTATACTCTCCACTAGTCGGCGCCTTGCAGCCACTGATCATGTTATTCTGGGTTGAAGTCAACAACAATGGACCACTCCAAAACACTTGCTCAGAGCTAACAAGCTTCACTCTTTGAGAGTGACAGACACGCAATCTAACCGTTTCTCACACGACACGCCACACTTGACATTTGTCACCTATATATTCCTCATTCATTACTCCATTTTTTTCATAAAAATAAACTTTGGTTTTCGCAGCTTGCCATAGTTTGAGTAACGATTGATTGATCAATATAACCAAGCTATCAATCCATTGTGCCTACACACACAGAAGACACTTTGCAATTTAAACCAATTACAAAAAATGTAAGGCGGGTCTTGGCGTCTCTCTTTACGTTGTACGTTGTTTACGATTGGTTTAAATTGCGTGGTGTCTTCCGTGGTTGGTTAACTGTAGGTACACCTTTAATAATACCACCTTAACATTTGACAACAAAACAATTATATAAAGCGACTCGTAGAGGAACCTTGGTATTATCTTTGACCCAACTCTCTTGTTTGAGTCACACATTAATAGTGTTACTAAAACAGCCTTCTTTCATCTACGTAATACCACAAAAATGTGTCCCATTTTGTCCACCACTGATGCTGAGATCATTATTCATGCTTTTGTTACGTCTGGTCTTGATTACTGTAACGTATTATTTTTGGGTCTTTCTATGTCTAGCATAAAAAGATTACAGTTGGTACAAAATGCGGTTGCTAGACTTTTGACAAGAACAAGAAAGTTTGATCATATAATGTCTGTATCCACTCGGCATCCATTGCATTAGTCACCCAAGGGGGATCTTCACATCCACAGTCCCATCCAGGGTTTCTCGTTATTCCCATTGGGTTGAGTTTTTTCTTGCCCTGATGTGGGATCTGAGCTGAAGATGTCCTTGTGGCTTGTGCAGCCCTTTGATACATTTGTGATTAAGGGCTATATAAGTAAACTTTGGTTGATGACACCTCAAATACACACATGCAGATTGTATTACACGCATTTGCTTCTGTATTAAATACTCACGAATCTGAATGCACACGCTCAAATCTTACACGGGGAGAAGTGTCGCAAAAGACAGCCTGTAGAGGGTTCTTTCTGATTAGGCACAGACAGACAACTTAAAACATACATGGGCAGATCTAAAACATACGTAGGCAGATCTAAAACACACGCAGGCAGATCTAAAACACACATACGTGGATCTAAAACTCACATACGTGGATCTAAAACTCACATACGTGGATCTAAAACACACATACGCGGATCCAAAACACACATACACGGATCTGAAACACACATACGCGGATCTGAATACACATACACGTATCTGAATACACACACTCAGAAATACACGTTTCCAAATAATTTTGCAACAATAATCCTTCCATACAAATCTAAGTAAGATTAAAGACTAAAAGCTACCACTGAGTTTTGGGCATATTTATGTATTAACTTTTGTTTCTGACCTGCTGTACTCCCTCTCCTCCCACATCTCGTAGCTGATGGATGCCAGGAACACTGCCAATCTTGTCCACCTCATCCAGAAACACGATACCTGCAACAACAAAAAAAAGCAAGTCCAAGATGGTCTACCTGATTGTGACTAAGCACCTGCATTGTATTCCACAGTATTTTCTAACAACTCAAAGAAAATCTTTTAATGTGTAAGTCACAACTAAACGGAAAGGCCACAACACTAGATTTATTGTTTATAGTCTGTAATACCAAGCTGCAATTTTCTAATATTTTGCCTTGTTATGTAGCTAAATAACCAACTAAAAACTGCCAAATACAAAGTGAGTATTAGATTTGAGTCAGAACGTGCTTGTGTAGCTATGTATATATAATGTTGCGGCCAGTGGGTGTTTGAATGTGTGCCTTTCACTCAGCCTTCTCACCTTGCTGCGCTTTCTCCACGGAGTAGTTTGCATCTTGCAGCAGTTTGGCAATGACCGACTCGATGTCTTCTCCCACATATCCGGCTTGTGTTAATGTGGTGCAGTCGCATATTGCGAAGGGAACATCTAGACAGCGTGCTAGTGTCTGTGCCAACAACGTCTTCCCTGTGATAAGATTGGACAGCACATGAGTACATCTATAAATAAAACTTCCAGGCTTTGCAGTCATTAATCAGTGCTACATCACTATGTGGAACAGTCCAGCAGTGAACAGACCTGAGCCAGTTGGACCAAGAAGTATGATGTTGCTTTTCTCCAGTTTAATTTCGACATGTGTGGAGTCCAAGACCTCACCCCCCCTCCTCTCCTGTGGTGCCTGCTGACTCGTCTGCTGCTGCATTGAGGCTCCCAGAGCGTTGCCATGGGGGCTGATCCCTGCAATCTGCAGCAGCTCTACAACAACAACAAATGTACTGAGAGGACTTCATGACTGACCTATTTAATTTTGGTAAAGACACTTTACAGACCACAGAAAGTGTTGGACACCTTCCGACTAAGCCACTAGGCGTGTTCCGAAACAATAAGAGGCCACTGCTTTTTTCATGCGTTTAATATGGGCAGCTTTGGTGAGGAGGATAAAATTACACATGTCGAAGTCGGTGCCAGTGCGGATATGTAAAATGAGCAGGACTAGATCGTAAATAGCAAAGTACAGATGTTTGAATGTAGGTCAGTGGGATACACAGTTTTGAGATCTTGTCAGAGTGAGTTCAAGCCATAAAGAGCACACCACCTGCTGTCATGGTGTATGTATAATAGGATAGGGCTGGGCAATATGGCAAAAAAATGTATCATGAATAACTTTTTTATATCATCCGATCTCGATTAATATCACATGTATTTTTTCAAAAATTAAAGTCGGATTATAGTGAGTACCGTTGCATTACTACTGTTTACTACAGCAGTGTTTTGTAACAGACATATTCGCGAGGTAATATATGCTCACAGCTGACAACAGTCATTTTGTTCATATCTATAATTGTGCTTCCTAGAGGTGCAACAGTAAAAGTAACCCACCCTCCGGTTTGTACTTCAATTAATTGACTTGATTGTATTACATGCACGTTACCTAACAAATTACCATTTGTAAGTAGATTTATGATTATCATAACGTAAGGATTGTTTTAGGCATTTTTTATGCAAGAGTCAGAGGCCTGTACATTTTGGCATTTGTCCAATAACAGACAATAAAAGAGCAAATAAGTACAAGCAACATGCTACTGAAGCCTTCGACACAAATGAGTGTCGTCATCACTTACTTGTGAATCTGTATTCATCCTCTCGTCTTCTCATCTCTAGCTCTACAGGGAGAGGATCAAAGTGCTCACATCAATATTATCATTAGCACTACACAGTCGAGAGAAAACAATTGATACTTTGTGACATCATTATTGAACAAATGCCAAATAACAAAGCCTACACGTAATGCAAAGTTATGCAACCACTATTATCACATTTGTTTTTACAAGTAGGCAGCACTTGACTGTAGAACGTCTCAATCTGTAAAATGTTCTCAGCATCTAGTTTAAGACTGACTTAAATCTACAACTCTTTCTAAATGTATTTTTTTCTCTATTCCTCAACACTAGAGTAAAAAACAAACATAATACTGACCACGAGGTGTCAGAGAGGGTTGTTTCTCCACCTCCACTTGCTGGCGACTGCCGGCAGGGATGTTGTTATAGATGCGCTTGTAGTGATTGTACACAGCCACGGCCAACACCTTCTTTGCATAGGACTGACCCACCACATATTTGTCGAGATAAGCGTATATCTAGACAAAAAAATAAACTACTTAAAAATATTACAAGTATAATGCCAAAGACAGCATGGGTGTGTGCGTGTCCTTTGTTGCTTTCTCACCTTCTTGGGGGGAGGGGGAGGTTTCTGTGCAAAAGCGAGTTTCACAGCTTCCGCAGCAGACTCGGGCTCTTTGTTTAGCCCCTTCTTTGAGTCTGTCTCAGTCAGAACCACAAAAAAGTGGTGGCATTTCTCACATTTGACGAATCGTGTGGATGCTTTAAAATAAAAATAGGAGATACATGAAAATAAGGCAGCAAATTAGACATAAGCCTTGACATACGGCTGCAATGTTGTAAAATTAAGAAAAAACCCTGAGTTCATTACAATACTTATTTTAGCCAAATAATTTGAGTTGTATAGTGCATAATAAATGTGTATTACATAGACCAGACTGTATGCTCTTTCCCAATCTAATGGCATCCAGTAAAATGATTTATAAATAAATGGGCTTTTACAACAATAACAGTGCTCAGTGAGGTACACTTTGTTATTATTGTGGTTGCGGTTAGAAAGTATTGGTTTGTAATATTTAGCTCGGCTAGTATTGGATCTCATTGAAGTTTACGTTGTACCTCATTACAATTCCTGTGAATGTATATTAAGTTAAGTGTTCTTGCACGATTGTATACATTACAATCTATAGAACATTTCCTGCAGTGATGGCCGGTAAGTATCAGAAAACAAGGAAATGTGCATTAGAAGGCTTGTCAATGTTCTTCTCTCCAACTTGGGGAAAATTAACAGCCTGACTACATCACTGCCATCACACAACCATGGCAGAGATGCCAATCAATGTAAAAGCGCATATTAATCATATTTATTGGTCATATCACTGTTTATTACAACCTGCTCGCATGGAAATAATTTTGAAGTTGTAGCCTACCTGTGTGAAGCTATTTGCTACAATAAAAGCATAAAAGAAGAGGAAAACAAACAGGCTTGCAAAAAGCCTTCAATATCTGTGTCTTTGTCCTTGTGTGTTTAGAGCGAGCTGTACTAGCCTTCTCATCACTGGTCTCCCCATGTCTTTTAGTGCGTGTTGAGATTAGTTGTGCTTAATTTGTTGATTAGTACAGCAGTGCTGTTTTACAGTCTTTACATACTGCAAAAGCTTCATCAGTAGCCTGATCTACTAAGATCCGAACACTACACGCTAAACAGCGTGTGCAAACAATACATTTGCGCGTAATATTAGTGGGTGTATTGCGTGTGATCTACCAACACTGTGTGTGCAATATAAAAGTGGTGCAGACCACCTTGTTTTTGTGTGTACTAGGTAATAAGGAATTAAACAATACTATAATGTCTTTGAAAAAAAAATGGTCCGCTGTAACGTACATAGGAGCATGTTGAGTGTTTCAGTGCGAGCACACACACGTATAGCGCACAACCAGAAACTGTGTGAAGAGGAAAAATGGCAAATAAAAGCACTTCTACTGGTTAATAAAGAGGGTGCATGAAGCGCAATAAGGAGCTATGTAACATGTTAATGTGTGCTTATGGCCATTGGGTCTTTTTTTCCTTATCCTCAGTGTGGATCCCCTCCCCAGGACCCCAGTCTGACACCGAACTTTTTTTTTTGCAGTTTGCACATACTTTCAGACGTGCAAAATAAAGATGCAAAATAGCATTTGCAGTTGAGTTTTATTACTGATAAATAAACCTGCGTGTGCAGAACAATACTATTCATGTGTTCTCCTCTGAGTGTTTTTGGTTTTCTGAAGACAGACAAATAGATTGCGCTCCTTATTCTGTATGCCATCAAGTTTGCACGTGTTTCAGTCCACACAAATAGAGTCCGTGCCGCAGATTTTGGCTTGCCCTCTTTTTATACTTGTTTGTTTACATTACTGTGGCAAGTCTCGAAAAACTTAGCGGGGAAGCGAGAGAGGAATATATACAGTCAAAGAGCACAGACAAGAGAGGTTGAGGTTATGAAGTTGTTTTTTAACTCTCTTATTTGAAAATGTATTATACAGTGATGGACTTTCAATTGTATGTGCATTTATAAGACAACATTATAAAGGTCAATAGAAAAATCCTTGTTTATTTAAACTATTTTCCCTTAAGAAGCACTGAGGCCAGAAAGTGTGTTTTATTAAATTCATCAAAATATTACTTGGTTACTAAAGTAAACAATAGCTGTAGCCCTAAAACTATCTTAAAGAGTCAGTCATATTTTTTTCCTTCATATACAACCGGAAGATTCCAAGTTGTAAATTCCAGGTATGCTATTTCCAACTTCCCAGCCATCTGGAAAGCGGTACTAAATCATAGACGTGTATGGTATTTTGAATCCCAAAAAATACTATTTTTACAGGTTCGACCATGACTGCTTTTTTCGTGGATTTTAGGGTTTAAAAAAGAAAACAAATGTCAGCCCCTTTCCCGACGTTTACTCACAAACAAAGGTCTCTACATGTGTGCAGGGGTCTCCACATTTGGGGCATCGTAGCTGGCTTCCCCCTTTGCCTGATCCTCCAGAGCCTGAGGTTCTCTTGGCCTCACTGATGCTCTTCTGTGTAAACATGGTATCAAGTTACAGATCCTGCATGTGCAAAACTGAGTGGATTCTTTACAGCAGAGGCCGCCTGCAATTTCAAGTTACCTTTCCACCATCACTTCCGCTGTCCTTAGTTGTTCCATCTTTGGAGGCAAAGCAGACAGCTGTCTCGGAAAAGGACCTTACCCGCACACGGGGAGGTAGATGAGCGTCCTTGGAACCATAACGACTCACAGAGTAAAACTGGAGCATAGAGCAGGACAATCCTGGAGCAACAACAACAGCTAATTGACTCCTAACTTACACAATACAATGACTCAAACATGGCATGATGGCTATAACTACATGACTTGTACAAAAAGTATTGCGGTGGTAAATGAATCATTTAAGTATTTAGATCATATAACTGGTAGTTAATCAGTCGTGTTTCATACTTTTCCAATGAGCAATAAACACACAAACATTATTTGTATTTGTCACTATGAAGCATAATAAGAATGAAGCCTTAAAGTTCAGTTTATATTTACAAATGAAAAAGAAAACATGTATTTCAAGGTGTGTAGTACCTTGTACAGCTTCACTGATATTTGGCTCAAGAGAAAGCAAATAATATCACTGACCCTACTTGCTTTCTTTATTGACAACATGTTTTCTTTAATTACCTCCAAATTTGATCATTGTTAATCCACATCACAAAAGTAGGTACACCTGCACTATTTAGTACAGTCGATCTTCCATTTACGAACCCCTCTATTTGCAACCTTTTCGATTTACAAACTTTTAAATCAAGCCAAATATGCCTGTGTGCGAAAAAGGCAAAAAACCATTATTGCCCTCCACTTTACTTGTTGCGCAGGACAAGTCAGGTCTCAACACTCCATGTGTGCCTTTGCTTTGCTTTTTCGCCTTTTGGCAAATTTTGTCCATCTTGCTAACTCAATATGAGTCTCAAAAACTCAGAGCAGCGTGGAAAGAAAGGGGCAAATCAGATTTTTCTATTTTAAATGTTTATTATTGAAGCAATATTGTTGTTTAAGTAAGGGATTTTTGTTTGACGGCACCATAGTGACTTTTGTGCGCGCGCGCGTGTTGGCAGAGCATAGATTGTTGTTTTGGCTTTTTTTATTTAATACAAAGTTGATCTGTCACCCCCTTGTTATGTTGGTTGGATATACAGTACTGTATAGCACTTTATATTGTGTTCCAAGTGTACAAAACTACACAAAAATATTTACTTTTGTCAAGGCTGGAACTAGGGCTGGCCGATATGGCCTTTTTTTAATATCTCAATATTTTTAGACCATATCGCAATACACGATATATATCTCGATATTTTGCTTTAGCCTCGAATGAACACTTGTTACATATAATCACAGCAGTATGATGATTCTATGTGTCTACATTAAAGCATTCTTGTTCATACTGCATTAATATATGCTCATTTTAAACTTTCATGCAGAGAGGGAAATCATAACTAAGTCAATTGACCAACACTGTATTTATTAAACAGTTATTAAGCAGTGGCACAAACATTCATGTCATTTACAAAACAGAAATAGCAAAATTGTCAGTCATTTTAAAACAAGCTATTAGTGCACTTCTGTGCATGATGTCTCTAAGATGACAAATCAAAACAACACTAAATTAAAGTGCACTTTTTGTACAGAACGCCACTACAATAGTTTAAAACAAATAAAGTGCACTTTTGTACATGATGTCACAAGATATTTCAATAACTGTCAAATTAAAATTAGCTGCATAATAGGAAATCAAATTGTGTACGTCCTTCGCTATGTGGTAGGTTCCTGCGGACGTTATCTCCTTTTGTTGTTGACTATTTTTTTCCATACGGTGTTGATCTGGAAATATTTGCCTCTGCATTTTGATGGTGTGGGCGTGTGGCACCGAACGGAGATGTTGACATGCGGAGTAAGCACTCTACATTCTCTAGCAGGTGACTTTTCAAATGATGCTACATATTAGCAGTAATGCTACTTTTTGTAGCAATGCTTTTTCCCCACACTAGACAAATTACGGTTGTCTGTTCGACATATTCCCACTTGAAGCCAAACCACCGCCAGACGATGGACCCCGTGCTGTTTTTCTTGGGAATTAATTCTTCCTTCATTTGTTACCAGATTCGCACCTTCTTTCTCTCGTATTACCACTCGCACCACAGCTAACTTTAGCCATGCTGCTACCTCTCTGCTGCACGAGGGCATATACGTATGTGACGTATGACGTGACAGTATGTGACGTATGTAAGAAGGTGCGCTCGCTGTCTGTGAGAAGGACAAACAAGAAAGAGTGGGAAGAGCCTGCAGTGTAATGTCCGCAGCTAAAAGCAACTGCGTGAGAACGTATACTCGAATATCACGATATAGTCATTTTCTATATCACACAGAGACAAACCCGCGATATATCGCGTATATCGATATATCGCCCAGCCCTAGCTGGAAACCATTATTCATGTTGACATTGTTTCTTATGGAGATTAGTGACTTTTGTGTGTGCGTGCGTGTTGGCAGAGCATAGATTGTTGTTTTGGCTTTTTTATTTAATATAAAGTTGATCTGTCACCCCCTTGTTATGTTGGTTGGATATACAGTACTGTCAGTGACGTGCGGTCACTAGAGGCAGGTGAGGCAGGGCCTCACCTGAAATCATGGAAAGAAAAAAAATGTAAAAAGAAAAAAAATTAATTAAATTGTTATATGTATTCAGTGATTATACTATAAAGTTATTTTCCATTTAACTTCACCAGTTTTAGATTATTTTTGTTCAAAATCGCTGAATTTTCACATTTGCCGTTCAAATACTGAGAAGAGACGGTGCGGTGATCAGCAGCCAGTTGAGGCACGTCACTCAGTTGTGCCTCAACATGGATTGCGGACTCAGCTAACTGCTGGCCTGCTGTGCAGTGAGACCGTATTGCTATATGAACTATATTATACATTTCCATAGTTTAGTTAGCTGAGGTATATAATGTACAGTGTATTTTGTCAACAACTGTATGTGTGTAAAGTATATCTTGTGCTGAGCAATCATAAAACTGCTGTGAAGACGCACTGTGTGAGGCTCGCAGTAATCCCGCCTCCTGGTGCCGGTTAATGCACCCCCGCCGCAGAATGCACCCCCCGACGGGAGCGCCACACCAACCAAAGCCCACACCCAAACCCTCCACGTGCAAGACCGAATCCACCCTAAAAAAGTCACTTAACAAGAAGCCAAAAAGTGCAAAAACAATGCTCGCGCCGGAGGAGCCGTGAACGACTGCAGGGACACAACATTAGGTACACCTGCAGACTGCAGCACGGATTTCATATTTCATTCATTCACAACTCCTCCAACACGAACACCACTGTTCCCGCACTTATAAGTAAAGGTAAGACCATAACGTTTTTTTTATTAAATGTGCTTTTTTGTGTGCTACGTTTGTATGTGTAAAGTTAAAGTTTAGTTAAAGTACCATACCAATGATTGTCACACACACACACTAGGTGTGGTGAAATTTGTCCTCTGCATTTGACCCATCCCCTTGATCACCCCCTGGGAGGTGAGGGGAGCAGTGGGCAGCAGCGGCGCCGCGCCCGGGAATAATTTTTGGTGATTTAACCCCCAATTCCAACCCTTGATGCTGAGTGCCAAGCAGGGAAGAATGCTGGTATGAGCTTTTAAACATAACCCGTTAACTGCTGCCAATCAAATGGTGAATAAGATACTCTTTAGGGTTCATATGTTTGTAAATCTGACTGTGATGAAGTCAGTGCCTCACCAGCCATCAACCTCACCGCACGTCACTGAGTACTGTATAGCACTTTATATTGTGTTCCAATTGTACAAAACTACACAAAAATATTTACTTTTGTCAAGGCTGGAACCCATTATACATGTTGACATTGTTTCTTATGGAGAAATCTGCTTTACTATGCTAACTTTTCAATTTACGAACCCTGTTCAAGAACCACTCATAAACTGAGGTTCCACTGTAAGATCAAATATAAGGGTTTTTATTTTAAAAATCATCTTTTGCTTAGGCCCCTTCTACCCTAAGCCAGCTAAGGTTATCCAGGGTAAATCCCACCTATCTTTATCCACACACACACAATGGTCGTTTAAGACCCCCTCCACCCTCCGTCCACCGGCGCAACGCAACCGAGTACGCATGTGCGAAACAAATGCGCGCGTCATAGTCACCTCTGACCTGGAAGTGTATCCTTACCCTGTGTTTCAATGTAGACTATTGCCACATTTCATTTAACAGTAAACCTTGCTTGCCTCACTATCAGCAGCTGTTAGACTAGCCCTATTGTAGTGAATCACACCTGAGCCATCATACATGAATCATATCTTTAATGGATGTTTGAAAGTAAACAATGTGATAAAGAACATTTTACAACAATCATAGATATCTGTTCAGGAGACTGTGCTTGTAGGCTGAAATTGGCAGTCGTAATTGACAGCCGCAACCACTTCATGGCTTCACAATAGTTATGGAGTACAATACTAGACGTTGAGTATCGCTCGACATACATCGCGTACAATAAGTAGTAATAGTCTGCTTTGCCAGTCCAAATGTATTCGCTTTTTTTCGTAGTCTGTCGTCTCCTCTTCGACAAATGGACAAAGTTTTTCACTAAGTAGAATCACAGTTGACCTGGACATTTGAAAGTTCTCTTGCCGCTCAGCTGGCACAACAGACTCGTTGACAAACATATCCCATCAGGCTGCCGTTCTTCCAGGCCTTATGCAAAACCGTCGCTCAACCATCTATGTTGCCGTCTGAGATGTGTTGTATTCGAAATAGCTGCAATCGCGCGTTTGCTTCTCTTAAGGTATTCATGTGTGATTTCCACACGGGCATGTCTGGATGACTCGCCTCCATCTTTCTGACATCACTTCTTGTGTTGGGCACGGTCTTTCTGGCATCACTTCCTCTCCGAACTCAGTTTGTAAACTATCAATGAGTCCATACAAAGCTAAGAGCCGCAGATTTAAAAATATAGACGGCGCACTTACCCGTGTAAAAAATTGTCCAAGGAGGGGGACCTTAAACACTGATTTAGTGTGGCTGAAACGAGGCTTAGGCTAAATAATTAATTATTCGTTTAAGGGGTTATCCGGCTTATTGTAGACATAGCCTTAGAGCTGTTAAATCAGTGGTTCTTAACCTGGGTTCGATCGAACCCTAGGGGTTCGGTGAGTCGGCCTCAGGGGTTCGGCAGAGCCTCCGCCGCGGAGGTCAAGACACACCCGACTCATCGTGTAAATAAAAACTTCTCCCTGTCGGCGTATTATGGTTACCCCCAAACAATATATATGCGTGAGCAAACGCAAAAACTCCTTGAGCATTCGGTGAAGCACATGTGAGCACTGTGGTCACACCTGCAGCACACTTGTCCCAAACCTGACTAAATAACAAGTTCAATGTTTTATTATTGTAATCAAATGACAGCAGTCATTTCCATGAGATTATTTTCTAATATAAGTGTTTTGGCCCACTTACAATGACTATAACATATTGTTTTTCATGAGCTGTGTACTAGTATTGTATGTCTGTGTGGGGATGAAGGCTGCAGCAGAAAAGGGTCCCCAGTCATCTTAGACTCCATGCCACTGGACCCTGACCCGGATTTGCCAAGGATCGTGTGGTGACTGTCTGTGCACCAGCCTCCCCACGTTAAACAAAGTCATGCACAGGCATCCTCCATAAAGGAATACCCCCCTACCAGGAAGATCGTCATACTCACTTCGAGTGACCGCCGATGATGATGAATCATTGGTACTTTAACTTAACTTTAACTTTTAACTTTAACTTGTTGAAGAGAGTTAAAAGCAAATGGGAACAAAAAGTATTTAATAACAACTTTATCAAATACTTTTCGGACCCATTTATCATATCATTATGATAACGTTTTTATGAAAGCGAATAACTACCGGTACCTTCTTTTTCCTGTTACTCTAATGTCCAACTAGGGCTGGGCGATATATCGATATACGCGATATATCGCGGGTTTGTCTCGATGCGATATAGAAAATGACTATATTGTGATATCGAGTATACGTTCTCACGCAGTTGCTTTTAGCTGCGGGCATTACACTACAGGCTCTTCCCACTCTTTCTTGTCTCTCCTTCTCACAGACAGACAAGCGCACCTTCTTACAGACGTCACATACTGTCACGTCATACGTCACATATGTATGTTTACGCCCTCCCCGAGCAGAGAGGTAGCAGCATGGCTAACGTTAGCTGTGATGCTAGCGGAGTGGTGCGAGCGCTAATACAAGAGAGAGAAGGTGCGAATCTGGTAACAAATGGAGGAATAATTAATTCCCCCAAAAAACAGCAGGGGGTCCATCGTCTGCCGGTGGTTTGGCTTCAAGTGGGAATATGTCGAACAGACAACCGTAATTTGTCAAGTGTGGGGCGAAAGCGTTGCTATAAAAAGTAGCATTACTACTGTAACAAACAGTTCAGGGTGTCCCAAGTTACCGGAGTGTGTTAGGTAAGGAGGAGGAGGAGTTTTGTCCCTCCAGAGTTGCCGTAAGGCTGTGACGTAGGGTGTGTGTGGTTGTGGAAGGAGGTGTGTGATGTTGACATTAAAGAAGCGGAGGCTACCGAACCTGCTCTAATGTCTCCCGTTTATTATTTTATTAGATAAGTACACTGTATAGGCCAGGGGTCGGGAACCTTTTTGGCTGAGAGAGCCATGAAAGCCAAAGATTTTAAAATGTATTTCCGTGAGAGCCATATTATATTTTTTAACACTGAATACAACTAAATGCGTGCATTTTTAAGTAAGACCAACATTTTTAGAGTGTAATAAGTCTCTTATTCTTTTTAATAACATTGTTATTCTGAAGCTAACCAATAATAAATAAAATACTTCTTACCAATAATGCGACTTCTTGAACAGGTGCGGTAGAAAACGGATGGATGGATTAAAATGCATGAGAATGTTTTATATTTTGAACGTTATTTTTAACACATTACTTATCATGTTAAGCAATGTCAGCTAAGATTTATCTGAGAGCCAGATGCAGTCATCAAAAGAGCCACAGGTTCCCTACCCCTGGTATAGGCGAACCCAGGACACTCGGCTGCACTGCTAATATGTAGCATCATTTGAAAAGTCACCCGCTAGACAATGAAGAGTGCTTACTCCGCACGTCAATATCTCAGTTTGGTGCCACACGTCCACACCATCAAAATGCCGAGGCAAACATTTCCAGATCAACACCGTATGAAAAATATAGTGGTTTTTTTAGTTGTGATTTCCTTCTCTGCATGAAAGTTTAAAAGTAGCATATATTAATGCAGTATGAACAAGAGTGTTTTAATGTAGACACATATAATCATCATACTGGTGTGATTATATGCATCGAGTGTTCATTCAAGGCTAAGGCAAAATCTCGAGATATATATCGTGTATCGCGATATGGTCTTAAAATATCGCGATATTTAAAAAAAAAAAAAAAAAAAAAAAAAAAAAAGGCCATATCGCCCAGCCCTATGTCCAACCAAAATCAATAATGGTTAGAGCTGCACATATGAATTTAAGTTAAAAAAGGGGGGAAACAACTCCAAAAGCGTCTATGCCTCACCTGGTGTTTAGTTCACCGCACGTCACTGGTTGAAACAGTTTTACTCTACCAAACGTTAGCTTAGCATTGGCGTTTAGGTGCATAATACGTCAAAACAAGTGTCATGGAGGTTAGCCTTTTTTGGTTGAATGAAACTTTTAATAGTAGATTGCACAGTACAGTACATATTCCGTACAATTGGCCACTAAATGGTTACAGCCGAATAAGTTGTTCAACTTGTTTAAATCGGGGTCCACGTTAATCAATGCGTGGTCCGCGGACCTAAGCTAGAATTGAGCAAAACAACAATGTCATGCAGCGTTAGCAGACCTGGCCTTTCCGTCTTACCTCTGTGTGCTGTGTTTAGGAACAACCTCGCCGCCGAAGCACACGGACAGGACATAACTCCTCTTTTGAGTCAAACAATCCTGTGCGACACACACAAAGAAAAGTGGCTAAATGAGCAGAACCCGCACAGTGGAGGGCGTCTGATGCTAACCATTTCGTAACGACGGCGTCACGGTTAGCATTAGCACAACAGGTCATTCCCTATTAAAAAGGTAGTTTGTTACTTTTATGACAATTGTACAACATTAAATGCACTTTCTGACCGGACAATTGCGTGTTAATATTGTCACAAGTCCAAATCGCCATTAAAGCGGCTAAAAAAACAATGTAGCTAAAGTAAGCTAGCATACCCTTATAGGCCAAAACCATTTAGCATTTTCCCAAATAACAAGTGGGCAGGACGCAAAACATGTTTCACAATAGACACAACATTCACCTACACGTTGTTTTTTGAGGTCATTTACAACAAACAACACAGTACTAAATGGCTTGTTATACTCACAGGGAATGACGAAAAACAACAGTCTTTGCCTTGGTGACAGCTCCCTTGGTGACGTAATTGCCACTATAGTTGGAGTGCGACGGGTCAAGTTGACATGGTCATACCGCAGTTCCGTGCGCATGAAAATGGAACCCGTTTGGCTTCTCGGAGCCAGCACTTGCCAGGTGGGCCACGACCCACTGTGATGTAACTCCTGCGGTTGCGAAGTAGGTCGGCTTCCCGTGCTAGCACGCTCACTAGCTCGCCGCTTGCAGCTGCACGGAGGAGTGATTTTGTGCACACACCGATGTGTAGTGACGTGGAGGCTGGACTGCCTCGCAGAATCCACGACCGCCGAAACATCCACGTTGTTTGAGATCTACTTGCTGTCGCAGGAGGCGCAAGGTGCATTCAGGCAACCTTTGTGATGTATGGTTTGATGACTTAGTCTCGCCTCACTGGCCACATCATTAGGCACACCTACAAACACCAATGGTCGATGCACAAACAAATTGATTGATTGATTGAGACTTTTATTAGTAGGTTGCACAGTGAAGTACATATTCCGTACAATTGACCACTAAATGGTAACACCCGAATAAGTTTTTCAACTTGTTTAAGTCGGGGTCCACTTAAATTGATTCATGATACAGATATATACTATCAGATATATACTATCATAATACAGTCATCACACAAGATAATAATCAGGGTATATACATTGAATTATTTACAATCCGGGGTGTGGAGGGTTAGGTTTGGTTGTTATCATCAGTCATCAACAATTGAGAACAGAGAATTCTCTGTTCTCAATTGGAAATGGATAAATGGATATTGAAACAGTGTAGGTCTGACTTGGTAGGATATGTACAGCAAGTAGTAGTAGTAGTAGTAATGAGAGAGAGAGAGAGAGAGAGAGAGAGAGAGAGAGAGAGCGAGAGAGAGCGAGAGAGAGAGAGAGAGAGAGAGAGAGAGAGAGAGAGAGAGAGAGAGAGAAGAGAGAGAGAGAGAGAGAGAGAGAGAGAGAGAGAGATCAGAAGGCATAGGAAAACATAGGAAAAAGTATCTACATTTGATTGTTTACATTTGATTATTAACAATCCGGGGAGGGTGTTAGTTTAGGGTTGAAGTTGCCTGGAGGTGTACTTTTATTGCGGTTTTGAAGGAGGATAGAGATGCCCTTTCTTTTACACCTGTTGGAAGTGCATTCCACATTGATGTGGCATAGAAAGAGAATGAGTTAAGACCTTTGTTAGATCGGAATCTGGATTTAACGTGGTTAGTGGAGCTCCCCCTGGTGTTGTGGTTATAGCGGTCATTTACGTTAAGGAAGTAGTTTGACATGTACTTCGGTATCAGGGAGGTGTAGCGGATTTTATAGACTAGGCTCAGTGCAAGTTGTTTTACTCTGTCCTCCACCCTGAGCCAGCGCACTTTGGAGAAGTGGGTAGGAGTGAGGTGTGATCTGGGGTGGATGTCTAGAAGTAATCTAACTAGCTTGTTCTGGGATGTTTGGAGTCTAGATTTGAGGGTTTTGGAGGTGCTAGGGTACCAGGAGGTGCACACGTAATCGAAAAAGGGTTGAACGAGAGTTCCCGCCAGAATCTTCATGGTGCTTTTGTTGACCAGAGAGGAGATTCTATAGAGAAATCTCGTTCGTTGGTTGACCTTTTTGATTACCTTGGTTGCCATTTTATCACAGGAAAGATTAGCCTCGAGAATGGAACCTAGGTAGGTGACCTCATCTTTCCTGGTGATAACAATGTCACCCACTTTTATAGTGACGTCATTAACTTTCTTAAGGTTGATGTGGGACCCAAACAGGGTTTGCATTGAATTGTCTTGATTTTGATACAGTATGCAAGTTGTTGTTTTTGTTGCAGTTTTAAGTTTTATTTCGAACATGCATACAGTTACGATATGATACATCACATATTTTGGTTGTTTGGAGTCTTCATTTCCATGTTCTCATTACATGTTCAAAAAGGAGTAGGAAGAAGCAGAGCTATTCTTTTTCCACTTCATAACAATTACCTACACTTTTATTCACTTCCTGTTCTAAATTTGTGATGCTCAGTGGCCTTTGTGGTTCGAGTGTCCGCCCTGAGACTGGAAGGTCGTGAGTTCAAACCCTGGCCGAGTCATACCAAAGACTACACAAATGGGACCCATTACCTCCCTGCTTGGCACTCAGCATCAAGTGTTGGAATTGGGGGTTAAATCACCAAAAATGATTCCCGGGCGCAGCCACCTCTGCTGCTTGCTGCTCCCCTCACCTCCCAGGGGGTGATCAAGGGTGATGGTTCAAATGCAGATAATAATTTCGCCACACCTAGTGTGTGTGTGACAATCATTGGTACTTTAACTTAAACTTTTTTAAATTTAAATCATCCGTCCGTTCGTCCATTTTCTACCGCTTGTCCCGTTCGGGGTCGTGGGGGTACTGGAGCCTATCTCAGCTGCATTCGGGCGAAAGGCAGGGTACACTAAATACAGCAGTTCTGATAAATAAATAAATAAAGTCAATTGTTATTCACCTAATGAGATGAATAAGACTGTCACATTTTCTATAAGGTTCAAAATGTTTATCAGGATTCTTCTTCTTTGTACTTTGTAAACACTTTGAGTTTGAACCGTTTCTTGAACTGGATCATTATTACTTTGTTTGACTTCTTTGCTTAATCCATTTCATAATTTGATTCCACATATTGATAAACTAAAGTTGTGAGTGTTGTATATGCATACAACATTTTTCTGTAAGACTATATTTCTCCTCTTTTGTTGAGGAATTGTTGTACATTCTTGGTTAGCCGGTTATAGTTTGATGTGTACATCATTTTAGCTGTTTGCAAATGCACCAAGTCGTTGAATTTCAAAAGTTTAGATTAAATATACAAAGGGTTTGAATGTTCTCTATATCTAACATTATGTATTATTCTAACAGATCTTTTTTGTAACACGGTTAAAGAATGAAGTGTACTTTTGTAGTTATTTCCCCTCATTTCTACACAATAACTCCGATATGGTAACACTGTCGAGCAGTAGAGAAAATTGAGTGATTTTTGGTCCAGAGCATATTTTTTAAAATTCATTATTGACACATTTCTTGCAACCTTTTGTAGTATATTTGGCAGATTTCCAATTCATTTTAACCATATGTCATTCATTCAAAAATTGTGTTTCTTTCACCCTTTCAATGTCTACTCCGTCTATTTGTATTTGTGTTTCTCTTCTTTTACTGAATAGTATTATTTTAGTTATACTGTAGTTTAAGGATAGTCTGTTTTTGATAAACAATCTCTTGTAAATTTATTCTGTTATCATTTGTAGTATCTTCTGTCTTTTCTCCTAAACAAAATGCAGTCCTGTCAACTGCAAATAATATTAACTTTAAGTCATTTGTAACTTTACAAATGTTGTTTAGAGATTGAACAATGTTTGCACCAGTATTAATCCCTGTGGTACGCCGCAAGATATATTTAGCGTTGTAGACGTATGTTCGCCTCGCTTCACGCATAGCTTCCTTCTTGTTGGTTAAGTCACTTCTTATCCAGTTCAAGACCAACCCTCTGATGCCAATTGTTCTAATTTGTTGATTAAAGGGTCTGTCTGCAACATTTACTCAGATGCTTTGAGGCTGCCAACTTTCCAATGTATTGTACATTGTACATCCCGTCAGTTTTTGCATTGCATCATTTTCTAATAGGGTGGATGGAGAATTAGAAACAATGGACTAATGCAGCAACCCCCAAAATATACGATGATCGATATTTACAAGTGGTGATTGCCCTATGACTACCAGGGCTCAGCTTCCCCTAAATCAGGGGTCCCCAAACTTTTTGACTCGGGGGCCACATTGGGTTAAAAAAATTTGGTCGGGGGCCGGGCTGTATACATATATATATTCCGAGCACGATGATGTCATGTTATCGATGGGAAAATGCATTTTTAGACAATATGATTTGCCTGAGCGGCTAGGGGACACCGAGAGTAACAAGCGGTAGAAAACAGATTAGAAAGGACAGATTTAAAATAATAATAATACAAAAATATGTATATATATTTTAATATTTATTTTATTTATTACGGTTTTTTAAATTTTTTTCGTAGTTAAAAAAAAGTATTTTTAATTTTTTGGAACTTCCCGCGGGCCGGATTTTGGACGCTGGCGGGACGGATCTGGCCCGCGGGCCGTAATTTGGGGACCACTGCCCTACTCCCCCCCCGACCCCCACTAAAGAAAGTGGTCAAAAATGTACTTTTGTGTTCACATTTCATTGACTAAATTTGCACTTGGATGATTGGATGAACTGTCTGAGGCTGAATCTTTGATTGAGCGAATCAACGATCTTGAAACATAAAACCACTGCCAGAGAATTTTTCAACTTTCATTTCGTTGTTCCGTGTTGATATGGAGAATTTTACAGTCCAGTAAGGGATGTTTTCTTTATAAAAATCTAGCATAGTTGTATCTTTTATCTGTTATTGGAGACTGTGTTTGTGTTTAGAGAGTATGTTTGAAAATGAGCTTCTCATATTTGAAAGACCAGCAGCCGCCAATGAACAGTTGTTAGCACTGAGAACTGTTTATAACAGGGGTGCCCAAACTTTTTGACTTGTATGTGTATATATATATATATATATATATATATATATATATATATATATATATATATATATATATATATATATATATATATATATATATATATAAACCCCGTTTCCATATGAGTTGGGAAACTGTGTTAGGTGTAAATATAAACAGAATACAATGATTTGTTTTATTGAATACCTTTACCACCATGTTTGTCTGTTACTGAGTAGGATTACACAAAAAGAACACAGTAGCTAACGAAACGAGGGAAGCTTCATGACAAAATTCAGACATGTGGAAGCAGCTCTGCTAGACATATGATAATTAGTGGGTTTGTATGATTATTTCATACGTATGATCAATAATCTCAATATGCATGATCATTTGACTCTTTCAACACATGCTAACAGCAAACACAAACAGTATACATCCTGCCCTGCACCTGATGTTGTCCATTGTCTTACATGCTTCTTTATAGCCAGATGGCGGCGCTGTTCTGCCAATGTCATCTGTTTCTCAGCAATGCTGTTAGTTTAATTAAAAGTAAAACTGCATTATAAGCTTTACCAAAAATGTTCTGTCCAAAGCAACGGCAAATTGGGTGTGTACGATCAAAGTCCTTAAAGCAGGACAATTTTAAGCTTCTCGTGCAATAATTAGTCTGTGTGGGAGGCTGAAGATGTACAAACCCCGTTTCCATATGAGTTGGGAAATTGTGTTAGATGTAAATATAAATGGAATACAATGATTTGCAAATCCCTTTCAACCCATATTTAGTTGAATATGCTACAAAGACAACATATTTGATGTTCAAACTGATAAACATTTTTTTTTGTGCAAATAATCATTAACTTTAGAATTTGATGCCAGCAACACGTGACAAAGAAGTTGGGAAAGCTGGCAATAAATACTGATAAAGTTGAGGAATGCTCATCAAACACTTATTTGGAACATCCCACAGGTGAACAGGCAAATTGGGAACAGGTGGGTGCCATGATTGGGTATAAAAGTAGATTCCATAAAATGCTCAGTCATTCACAAACAAGGATGGGGCGAGGGTCACCACTTTGTCAACAAATGCGTGAGCAAATTGTTGAACAGTTTAAGAAAAACCTTTCTCAACCAGCTATTGCAAGGAATTTAGGGATTTCACCATCTACGGTCCGTAATATCATCAAAGGGTTCAGAGAATCTGGAGAAATCACTGCACGTAAGCAGCTAAGCCTGTGACCTTCGATCCCTCAGGCTGTACTGCATCAACAAGCGATATCAGTGTGTAAAGGATATCACCACAAGGGCTCAGGATCAATTCAGAAACCCACTGTCAGTAACTACAGTTGGTGGCTACATCTGTAAGTGAAAGTTAAAACTCTCCTATGCAAGGCGAAAACCGTTTATCAACAACACCCAGAAACGCCATCGGCTTTGCTGGGCCTGAGCTCATCTAAGATGGACTGATACAAAGTGGAAAAGTGTTCTGTGGTCTGGCGAGTCCACATTTCCAAATTGTTTTTGGAAACTGTGGACGTTGTGTCCTCCGGACCAAAGAGGAAAAGAACCATCCGGATTGTTATAGGCGCAAAGTTGAAAAGCCAGCATTTGTGATGGTATGGGGGTGTATTAGTGCCCAAGACATGGGTAACTTACACATCTGTGAAGGCGCCATTAATGCTGAAAGGTACATACAGGTTTTGGAGCAACATATGTTGCCATCCAAGCAACGTTACCATGGACGCCCCTGCTTATTTCACCAAGACAATGCCAAGCCACGTGTTACATCAACGTGGCTTCATAGTAAAAGAGTGCGGGTACTAGAGTGGCCTGCCTGTAGTCCAGACCTGTCTCCCATTGAAAATGTGTGGCGCATTATGAAGCCTAAAATACCACAACGGAGACCCCGGACTGTTGAACAACTTAAGCTGTACACTCTTAGAAATAAAAGTGCTAAGTAGAACCATATAAGGTTTTTCGGCTCGTCCTCATAGGAGAACCCTTTTTGGCTCCAGGTAGAACCTTTTTATAAAGGTTCCACCTGGAACCCTTTTGGAGGGTTCTACCTAGAACCCAACATGAAGGGTTATACCTAGAACTGTGTGTGTAAGGTTCCACCCAGAACCCCCCATGAGAGGTTCTACAAAGAAAGAACCCACGCAGGGAGTTCCACTAAGAACCCTTTCATGTTTCAAGGGTTTCATCTAGAACCCACACAGGGAGTTCCACTAAGAACCCTTTCGTATTTCAAGGGTTTAATCTAGAATCCACACAGGGAGTTCCACTAAGAACCCTTTTGTATTTCAAGGGTTTCATCTAGAACCCACGCAGGGAGTGCAACTAAGAACCCTTTCGTATTTCAAGGGTTTCATCTAGAACCCACACAGGGAGTTCCACTAAGAACCCTTTTGTTTGTCAAGGGTTTCATCTAGAACCCATGCAGGGAGTTCCACTAAGAACCCTTTCATGTTTCAAGGGTTTCATCTAGAACCCACACAGGGAGTTCCACTAAGAACTCTTTCATGTTTCAAGGGTTTCATCTAGACCTGACACAGGGGGTTCTAAAAACATCCCTTTTCAAAGGTTTTCTCCGATAACCGTCTTATCTTCTGAGGGTTCTATAAAGAACCATGTTGTATTCTACAGATCAGTTTAGTTCATATTATATTGTGGTCATTTATCATGTTGACATTGAACAAACATTCAAAACATTTTAATGAGAAAAACATTTATTTAAAGATAGTCCAACAAAACAGGAGAGGCTGTTTAGGTGCCAGGGGAGAACAGGTCAAAAGTCAGCATAGGTCCAGTGGAATCAGCAACATGACAGGCCAGACACATCATGCTGTCCTCAGTAGGTGAATTTGTGTAAATAAATCTCCAGCAATGGTGACATGGCAGAAAGAGACACAAAATAGTTTTAGTTCAATCAATCCAAGGTGCACTTACTGCATTTACTGTGCCTTATTGTAAGCTATCTACAAACAATACAATAATGCATGGTCCAATGAAAAGAATCAGTGTACATACTGTATGTACTAATTGTGACAGTGGAACAGAATCATGAGAAAGTGAGGGAATCCCACAAAGTTTTCACATTGATTTAAATAATGTTGAAATACTTTTCAGTGTTATGTAATAAGTACTCAAAATGTTACGTATTGTAACAATAATGGAAATCTAGAGACGTCACTATGCCAAAATCAAACAAAATGTATTGGTCCAAAATATGTATTAAATAAGGGATATTTTTTTATCAATATGTACAAACAAAGAGCAGCAGCAGGAATTTGACCATTAACAAGAACATAAAGCATGAAATCCCATGCTGCAACACATCTACTCACTACTCCCCACTTCCGACACAGTTGTATAGTCTCTTCACTAAAATGGGTACAACACTGTGGTCCTTGATCCCCAACACAAATCTTTCAATGAAAATAAGAGTTTTTCTCAGTTCCTTTGGGTACTGGACAGCAAAAACAAAATAGAGTGACATTAATGCACTCATAGCATATGATTTGTCCATGCTGCTGTCCTCAGTCAAAACCTGTATACCATCCAGGTATAGGGTTATCCTTTCTGCCTGCAAAGGGTTCCCCTCGTGTGTGTTATGGAGCATGATTGCTGGAGTAGGCACGCTTGGCTCCTATGCAATAAAAACAGATACATGTCAGTAAATAAAACCTGCTGTGAAAACAGCAAAATGACTCAATGTTGCCATAATATGGATAATGCCAATTCCTAAATCTTGATCTTAAATGCAGTGTTTACCTCCAGTAGAGTGTATAGAAAGGATGAGTCCTCTCTGAAAATGGAAGGCAGCAGTAGAATTGCTGCATCCTTAATGAGTCCTGAGGAAATAAAATTATTCTGTAATATTTTTTGTTTTCAGAAATACAGATTGTGGCTCCTATAGATACACATATAGGCCTAGATACCTCGTCTTACTGAATCATCCAGGCAGGCATTGATTGCCCTCTGGCAGCAGTCCTTTAAGTCACACATAGATGCTCTTTGAACCATTTTCGTTGCCATTCGAACCAGCTCTGTGACCATTCTGCGATCAGCTTCTACAAGGAATTGCTCCTTCATCTCCCACAGAAGCTGTAAGGAGGGATAAAAAGTGTCATCTCAAAATACTTGATGATCATAAATGAAATAATACACATACAATTAAATATGGTCAATTCAATGCTTGAAGATACCAACTATTTTAGGAAGCTTCAGTGCGGGAAACTTTTCGATGATTTCCTCTGCCTTGGCAGTTGCCATGAAGGTCTTTCGGTATGCATAGGTTTGTCTCATTCTCTCCTTTAAAAGAGTTCAGATCTGGGTGTACCTTAAGCATCTCTGTAGATTGATATGAGCTTCAATGCTCCTTTCATCCTCTCTACATTCTTCACTCTCCTGAGCCTACATGCATTCAAGAAAAATGACAAGCAATATAGTAAGAGGTAACCATTAAGATGAGGTGTACATGTTTTTTAAAAAGTTATATAATATGGAAGAATCATCCTCTCTGTAACCTTCGTCTTGTGTTATCTTTCTGCTACCACTATGTTGGAGACCAAGCTCAAGCCCAGTCTCCCTGCTCCTCCTACCCGCACATTAGTGTGTGCTCAACATGGATGTATTAGATCCATGGTGCTCACCAACCCACCCATCCCTCCAAAGACGAGCTAGATGGCGACCACAACGCCGCTACCGACAACGTTAAAGCTCCTTCTCACATTGACAATTTATACTATAATATTTCATTAAAATAACAACTACGATAACCTTTTTAGAATGATTTAAGATTAATTGTACAGATATATTGTAACCTATTTTGTTATGGCAGCTCTCAGCAGAGCTTTGTCAGGTATTGTATTGTTTGACCACAATACAATTTGTTTGTTTGTTTTCTACAAGAAAACAAACAAATAAGCAAACGAACAAAACATAAGAAAAAAATGCTTAGTCCACCTTTTACCATAAAAGTCCTCAGCTAGGGTCAAGCATGCTGAAATAAGATATTATATTTAGCTCACCTTGATTCTCAGAAGTTTCTTCTGTTCTCTCTCTTGTTCTTCTTTGTTCTGTTCTGTTCACAGTAATCACTATTGGTATGTCACACCTGGTTTGTAGGCAGGGAAGACCAGACCATGTGGTGCAATCCATGGGGCAACCAGCTCTTAACTCACACATGACAGCCACCATCATGCCAGCTCCCTGGCCCAACACACCAAACCTTGCCCTTTCCCCTGGGAGATCAGGGTTCAATTCCCAGCATCAACAAACCCTGATGTAGTAGCCTAAAAGTCAGCATTACAGTGTGATTTTTGCATCAGTTAAGGCTTGGCCTCTGACATCAAAGACCGTTGTCTATCAATGAACTTTATGTGCAGCTTCACAACTGGACTAAGCCAGTCAGCAGGGTACAGCAGCCATGGGATGAGGCCGATCATGGAAAAGTATGAGGAGGAGACAAATACATGAGTAAAATTGTCTGTAAAATAAGTGTTTAATATTTTTTAAATTGTCTGTCACTAATCCACACATCACCTCAGTATGCATTAACATGGTCACTCTGCATCAACCAGGCCTTGAACTCACAACTTCAAACTGTATCCCTAGATCACCTGACTTGTAACAAACTTTCAAAAGCCTTTGTCCAGTGAGTCGTATAGCTCACTTAGATGCCCCAGAAAGAGGGGTTATATCCTTGCTGCAGGGACCACCTTGCTAATTCTTTGCTGTGTGTCATTTCCTCCTGAAGAAGGGAGTAATGTAACTAAACTAAATAAACACAATAATAACTGCTGCACAGCGATGGGTTGGGTCTGGGCGATTTTTGGCAAATTAAGGCAATTCTGAGCAACAAACAGGAGAACAGGAAGGCAAGACAGTTGACATTATAATGTTCCTTTTGCACCAGTTCAGGCTAAAATCCACAACAATAGAACCAAAGACTGTGGTCTATCATGCTGAGCTAATTGGCAAGTGACAATTCAACAGTGGCTTCACAAATTGATTAAGCTATTCACTGTTGTGCATGCAGATTTGAAACCACTGTAAATATATCAGTTATCAAGACAAAAGTCTGAAAATACACATATTGCATCTAGACAGAATGGAGATATTGGTAATTTGATTTTTTAATTGATTCAATTTGCTCCATAAGTTAATAACTGATGTTTAATCTATCATGACTCTAAAATGTATATGTTTGCTTCACAAAGACCATCTGGCATTTTCATGAGCTGTCATCACCACCTTTGTCAGGGTTTGAACCCAGGTTCTTTGGCACCAAGAACCAGCTCCTTAATCACTGAGCTATTTCTCAAACGGAATCACTAGCCAGACAGCAGTTGTCAAGGCAGATTTAAAAAATGGTCCTCCCAGTCACAGCTAATCTTTGCTTGAGTGAACAAGATTTGCTGATGAAGATCTTGCTTTCTTATAATTAATGGTTGTGGAAATAAATTGGTAACAGAACATTTCAGTTATAGGACTGCCATTATTTGTATGTCTGATCATAAGGTGTAAGGTAATAGACTAGTATGGTGGACCTGATGACTGAAGGCAGCCAGCTGGTTAGCTCAGTCACTATTGCCAGTGACTTTAGACTGGGTGGCAGTTGTTCAAATCCCAAGATGGGCAATTATGTTACAGTTTGATCAACAGGATCTGGGGAAGAAGAGTTTGCTTTAAAATAAACAAAAAAATTGTATATGAAAAGTATTTGTATCAGTAGTCACAAGGAAATGTATTTTGCACCATTATTGGCAAATGTTATCAGGAAGTATGTCCCTGGTGACACAGGATCTTACCCATGCTTTCAACAATCCCTGAAGAACTCTTTCTTCCAAAAACGGTTCTCTGGATCAAAATAGTTCTTACTGGAACCCTTAGTGTTAGTGAGAACCCTTTTAAAACCAATTATTCAGAAAAGGGTTTTTAAAGGGTTCTCTGGATCAAAATGGTTCTTACTGGAACCATTAGCGTTACCAAGAACCCTTGAAAAACCCTTCTTCGGGAAAGGGGTTTTCAGAAGCAAATGGTTCCAGTTAGAACCTCAGCCCTTGTAGAAGAACCCTTTTGGAACCCTTATTTCTAAGAGTGTACATCAAGCAAGAATGGGAAAGAATTCCACCTGAGAAGCTTCAAAAATGTGTCTTCTCAGTTCCCAAACGTTTACTGAGTGTTGTTAAAAGGAAAGGCCATGTAACACAGTGGTGAACATGCCCTTTCCCAACTACTTTGGCACATGTTGCAGCCATGAAATTCTAAGTTAATTATTATTTGCAAAAAAAAAAAAAAAAAATTATGAGTTTGAACATCAAATATCTTGTCTTTGTAGTGCATTCAATTGAATATGGGTTGAAAAGGATTTGCAAATCATTGTATTCCGTTTATATTTACATCTAACACAATTTTCCAACCCATATGGAAACGGGGTTTGTATATATATATACAGGTAAAAGCCAGTAAATTAGAATATTTTGAAAAACTTGATTTATTTCAGTAATTGCATTCAAAAGGTGTAACTTGTACATTATATTTATTCATTGCACACAGACTGATGCATTCAAATGTTTATTTCATTTAATTTTGATGATTTGAAGTGGCAACAAATGAAAATCCAAAATTCCGTGTGTCACAAAATTAGAATATTACTTAAGGCTAATACAAAAAAGGGATTTTTAGAAATGTTGGCCAACTGAAAAGTATGAAAATGAAAAATATGAGCATGTACAATACTCAATACTTGGTTGGAGCTCCTTTTGCCTCAATTACTGCGTTAATGCGGCGTGGCATGGAGTCGATGAGTTTCTGGCACTGCTCAGGTGTTATGAGAGCCCAGGTTGCTCTGATAGTGGCCTTCAACTCTTCTGCGTTTTTGGGTCTGGCATTCTGCATCTTCCTTTTCACAATACCCCACAGATTTTCTATGGGGCTAAGGTCAGGGGAGTTGGCGGGCCAATTTAGAACAGAAATACCATGGTCCGTAAACCAGGCACGGGTAGATTTTGCGCTGTGTGCAGGCGCCAAGTCCTGTTGGAACTTGAAATCTCCATCTCCATAGAGCAGGTCAGCAGCAGGAAGCATGAAGTGCTCTAAAACTTGCTGGTAGACGGCTGCGTTGACCCTGGATCTCAGGAAACAGAGTGGACCGACACCAGCAGATGACATGGCACCCCAAACCATCACCCAACCATGCAAATTTTGCATTTCCTTTGGAAATCGAGGTCCCAGAGTCTGGAGGAAGACAGGAGAGGCACAGGATCCACGTTGCCTGAAGTCTAGTGTAAAGTTTCCACCATCAGTGATGGTTTGGGGTGCCATGTCATCTGCTGGTGTCGGTCCACTCTGTTTCCTGAGATCTAGGGTCAACGCAGCCGTCTACCAGCAAGTTTTAGAGCACTTCATGCTTCCTGCTGCTGACCTGCTCTATGGAGATGGAGATTTCAAGTTCCAACAGGACTTGGCGCCTGCACACAGCGCAAAATCTACCCGTGCCTGGTTTACGGACCATGGTATTTCTGTTCTAAATTGGCCCGCCAACTCCCCTGACCTTAGCCCCATAGAAAATCTGTGGGGTATTGTGAAAAGGAAGATGCAGAATGCCAGACCCAAAAACGCAGAAGAGTTGAAGGCCACTATCAGAGCAACCTGGGCTCTCATAACACCTGAGCAGTGCCAGAAACTCATCGACTCCATGCCACGCCGCATTAACGCAGTAATTGAGGCAAAAGGAGCTCCAACCAAGTATTGAGTATTGTACATGCTCATATTTTTCATTTTCATACTTTTCAGTTGGCCAACATTTCTAAAAATCCCTTTTTTGTATTAGCCTTAAGTAATATTCTAATTTTGTGACACACGGAATTTTGGATTTTCATTTGTTGCCACTTCAAATCATCAAAATTAAATGAAATAAACATTTGAATGCATCAGTCTGTGTGCAATGAATAAATATAATGTACAAGTTACACCTTTTGAATGCAATTACTGAAATAAATCAAGTTTTTCAAAATATTCTAATTTACTGGCTTTTACCTGTATATATATTCCGAGTGCAATGATGTCACGTTATCGATGGGAAAATGCATTTTTAGACAATATGATTTGCCTGAGCGGCTAGGGGACACCGAGAGTAACAAGCAGTAGAAAACGGATTAGAAAGGACAGATTTAAAAAAATAAATAATACAATTAAAAAATATATATATTTTATTATTTATTTTATTTTTTTCGTAGTTAAAATTTTTGTTTTTTTACTTGGACTTCCCGCGAGCCGTAGTTTGGTATACCCCTGCCTTACTCCCACCCCGCCACCACCAAAGAAAGTGGTACAAATGTACTTTTGTGTTCACATTTCATTGACTAAATTTTCGCTAGGTTAGAATGCGTTCAACTTGGATGATTGGATGAACTGTCTGAGGCTGAATCTTTGATTGAGCGAATCAGCGATCTTGAAACATAAAACCACTTTTAACATAAAACCAGAATTTTACAGTCCCGTAAGTGACGTTTTCTTTATAAAAATCTAGCATAGTTGTATCTTTTATCTGTTATTGGAGACTGTGTTTGTGTTTAGAGCGTATGTTTGAAAATGAGCTTCCCATACTTGAAAGACCAGCAGCCGCCACTGAACAGTAGTTAGCACTGCATTGCATCATTCTGAGAGCTGTTTATAATGTTGGAGGACAACATGTAAAAAGTAAACCCAACAGTACTTTCACACCATTGCAATAAACAGCCACAATAATAAAATCTGCTTTCTAAATAGCTCTCACAGTGTCAATCATAACTGTGAAATATTAACCTTAGAGCGTTTTCAAAAATGTGATTGTGCATACGTACAACAGCCAACAGTCATGTTATGAGTTACTGCGGCATTTTTAGTGTAGTATATCTCAAATACTGTACACGTTGTCCAGAATGATTTGTATTCAACCTTTGACCTGCATCCATCAATCCTATGATTAGATCGCAGTGCACTGCAGTACAACACCTGTTTGCAGAATATAATCATACAAGAATGGGAAAAAAAATATTGTTTTATGATTTGACATTATTTTGCTTGCATAATCAAACTACAGTAATACTAAATACTGGAAAAACTTAATATGTATTCATAATTTGCAGTAATGTACCCACGTTCGAAATAAACTGAAACTATAACTAAGTAACTAAATGTAGTTTCATTGCATCACATAATATAATTACCAGCAACTCTATGGCAGTTTTGATTGTCATTGCTCCTTTGAAAGAGTGGCTATTAAGGGGAAAACGAATAAAACACACATTTACTATTCATATGTCCAATATTTACTGGAGATGACTGTACTCTGGGCTCTCCTATTTCTGGGGCTGAGGTTGCTGAGGTAGTTAAAAAGCTCCTCGGTGGCAAGGCTCCGGGGGTAGATGAGATCTGCCCGGAGTTCCTTAAGGCTCTTGATGCTGTGGGGCTGTCTTGGTTGACAAGACTCTGCAGCATCGCGTGGACATCGGGGGCGGTACCACTGGATTGGCAGACCGGGGTGGTGGTTCCTCTCTTTAAGAAGGGGAACCGGAGGGTGTGTTCTAACTATCGTGGGATCACACTCCTCAGCCTTCCCGGTAAGGTCTATTCAGGTGTACTGGAGAGGAGGCTATGCCGGATAGTCGAACCTCGGATTCAGGAGGAACAGTGTGGTTTTCGTCCTGGTCGTGGAACTGTGGACCAGCTCTATACTCTCGGCAGGGTCCTTGAGGGTGCATGGGAGTTTGCCCAACCAGTCTACATGTGTTTTGTGGACTTGGAGAAGGCATTCGACCGTGTCCCTCGGGAAGTCCTGTGGGGAGTGCTCAGAGAGTATGGGGTATCGGACTGTCTGATTGTGGCAGTCCGCTCCCTGTATGATCAGTGCCAGAGCTTGGTCCGCATTGCCGGTAGTAAGTCGGACACGTTTCCAGTGAGGGTTGGACTCCGCCAAGGCTGCCCTTTGTCACCGATTCTGTTCATAACTTTTATGGACAGAATTTCTAGGCGCAGTCAAGGCGTTGAGGGGATCTGGTTTGGTGGCTGCAGGATTAGGTCTCTGCTTTTTGCAGATGATGTGGTCCTGATGGCTTCATCTGGCCAGGATCTTCAGCTCTCACTGGATCGGTTCGCAGCTGAGTGTGAAGCGACTGGGATGAGAATCAGCACCTCCAAGTCCGAGTCCATGGTTCTCGCCCGGAAAAGGGTGGAGTGCCATCTCCGGGTTGGGGAGGAGATCTTGCCCCAAGTGGAGGAGTTCAAGTACCTCGGAGTCTTGTTCACGAGTGAGGGAAGAGTGGATCGCGAGATCGACAGGCGGATCGGTGCGGCGTCTTCAGTAATGCGGACGCTGTATCGGTCTGTTGTGGTGAAGAAGGAGCTGAGCCGGAAGGCAAAGCTCTCAATTTACCGGTGGATCTACGTTCCCATTCTCACCTATGGTTATGAGCTTTGGGTTATGACCGAAAGGACAAGATCACGGGTACAAGCGGCCGAAATGAGTTTCCTCCGCCGGGTAGCGGGGCTCTCCCTTAGAGATAGGGTGAGAAGCTCTGCCATCCGGGAGGAGCTCAAAGTAAAGCCGCTGCTCCTCCACATCGAGAGGAGCCAGATGAGTTGGTTCGGGCATCTGGTCAGGATGCCACCCGAACTCCTACCGGTGCACGTCCGACCGGTAGGAGGCCGCGGGGAAGACCCAGGACACGTTGGGAAGACTATGTCTCCCGGCTGGCCTGGGAACGCCTCGGGGTCCCCCGGGAGGAGCTGGATGAAGTGGCTGGGGAGAGGGAAGTCTGGGCTTCCCTGCTTAGACTGCTGCCCCCGCGACCCGACCTCGGATAAGCGGAAGAAGATGGATGGATGGATGGATGGATGGACTGTACTCTAGCATGAGGATGATAATGATGAAATGAGTTTATTTCGGTCATATAATCAACCATTCCGTGTGATCAATTTATCAGCACAGATTATACATATTAACAATCATACACATACACACACAAAAAGAAATAGAATGACCGAAAAAGGAATAGGCTTGAAGCCAAGGCTTATATTTGCCTGTCCTATACATTCAGTGAAAATTAGATGGCCTGGAACATCAACGTTCAAAAAATCAATGCGATGAAAGTAATTGTTGCTATATTTTATAATTTTCTATTATTTCACCTTTCAAGGCTTTCTTAAACCTTAACATGTCTTCAACTCATCACTGAGCTTGTTCCACCATTTAACTCCTAAAAACTGGGGATAGGTTGATTAGCAACACTAAATTGGCCCTAGTGTGTGAATGTTGTCTGTCTATCTGTATTGGCCCTGTGATGAGGTGGTGACTTGTCCAGGGTGTACGCCGCCTTCAGCCCGTGGGCAGCTGAGATAGGCTCCAGCACTCCCAGCGCCCCCTTAAAGGGACAAGCGGTAGAAAATGGATGGATGGATGGATGGATGGATGGAACTGAAATACATTTGTATTTTATATTCCTTCTTACTTTACATATTTCAAAAATCAATATCCCTGTAAATTATTATGTTCTCCTCTTAATTTAAATAACCTAAGAATACAAGCTGGAAGGCTGTTGTTCTTTACTCGAAACACAATTCCCTTTGTTTTTAAAAACACAATATCTGAACATTTTAACACATTAGAACTTATAAATAATGGATTGGTAGGTTCATAGTAGCACGCTTTGTGTATTATTCTAATTACCCTTTTTTGAAGTTTAATTATTGGGTCTATGTTTGTTTTATAAACATTTCTCCAAACTTCAAAACAATATGTTAAATATGGAAAAATAAAAGAATATAACATATGGAGATAGATGGATAAGATAAATAGATAGATAGATAGATAGATAGATGGATAGATAGATAGATAGATAGATAGATAGATAGATAGATAGATAGATAGATAGATAGATAGATAGATAGATAGATAGATAGATAGATAGATAGATAGATGGATAGATAGATAGTACTTTATTGATTCCTTCAGGAAAATTTAAATTCTAGCAGACATTTCTTATTCAGCATGTGTCTTACCTTATAAATAATCTATTAGCATCTATTATTGTTTCTAATATTTTGTCAATGTGAGAGTTTGGGTAATACAATAAGGCCTATGGAGAAAAACAAAAACAAAACGCTCTAAATGTGAAGTGCACACTTTATACCAGTAGAGGTCAGTACTGGGTCGTGCAGTCTGTGTGAATGATCGCGATTGGTGCAATAGGCGAAAGTTTATGGGATATGGGAAATATTTCGTTTTGGGTTTTTTTACTAAATAAAAATAAAGATATAATGTAGTAGTATACGTAAAAACGCTTGAGTCGCTTCTCGTACTCGCTTTGGATTTGCTTTGTTCGTCGTGTCTGACTTTTGCCTTTGTTTTCAAGTGACCGTACCGTGGCTCTAAAGGGTAAAAACTCAAGGTAAATGTTTTGACTTTTAATCTAGTTTTAAAATGTGTCTACCTACTGTTGTAAAATGTGTGCACCTACTGTTGTAAAGTGCCAAACATTACTTTGGATCTGTCCCATTGCTGACACCTGAAAAGAAAAACACAAACAACAACAAAACAATATATCAAATTCCACCCGTGGCGTCACTTTATACGAGACACTCAAATCTTCCAATGCTCAGCGAGGTGTTCAAGCAGTGGTCCCCAAACTACGGCCCGCGTGTCGGACACGACCCGCCAGCGTCCAAAGCCCGGCCCGCGAAGTCCCAAGTAAAAAAATAATAATAATTAAAAAAATATATATGTATATATATAAATATATATATATATATATATATTTTATTTTTTATTTTTTTTATTATTATTATTTTAAATCTGTCCTTTCTAGTTCATTTTCTACTGTTTGTTACTCTCGGTGTCTCCGAGAGTAACAAATCTTATTGTTTAAAAATACATTTTCCCATCGCGCTAGCAGCGCAGTGTCGGGCGAGCACGCGACAAGTGCGCGCTCTTTCAATCAATTAGTGCGCAAGGAATATATATATATATATATATATATATATATATATATATATATATATATATATATATATATATATATATATATATATATATATATATATATATATATATATACATATATATATATATATGTATATATATATATATATATATATATATGTATATATATTAACGAGTTAAAAAGTTTGGGGGCCCCTGTGTTAAAGCATGTGCTGTATATGTAAAGTTGGGGTGTTTATTAAGTGTGCTGAAATTGCAGTGCCACAGCTTCATTGTAAGTGTGTGTGTGAGTGGAAAGAAACCATGTTTACAAGTCTGTTACAGACTTGAATGTACAAACACCAGCATCAACATTAGTTATAAAAGTCTCTAATATGCTGGTTCAAATTAATGTAATATTTTTGTAAAGCCTCAACAAAATTGGTTCAAAGTAGGGATGTCCGATAATGGCCTTTTGCCGATATCCGATATTCCGATATTGTCCAACTCTTTAATTACCGATACTGATATCAACCGATACCGATATCAACCGATATATACAGTCGTGGAATTAACACATTATTATGCCTAATTTGGACAACCAGGTATGGTGAAGATAAGGTACTTTTAAAAAAAATTAATAAAATAAAATAAGAAATAAATTAAAAACATTTTCTTGAATAAAAAAAGAAAGTAAAACAATATAAAAACAGTTACATAGAAACTAGTAATTAATGAAAATGAGTAAAATTAACTGTTAAAGGTTAGTACTATTAGTGGACCAGCAGCACGCACAATCATGTGTGCTTACGGACTGTATCCCTTGCAGACTGTATTGATATATATTGATATATAATGCCATCCATCCATCCATCTTCTTCCACTTATCCGAGGTCGGGTCGCGGGGGCAGCAGCCTAAGCAGGGAAGCCCAGACTTCCCTCTCCCCAGCCACTTCGTCCAGCTCTTCCTGTGGGACCCCGAGGCGTTCCCAGGCCAGCCGGGAGACATAGTCTTCCCAACGTGTCCTGGGTCTTCCCCGCGGCCTCCTACCGGTCGGACGTGCCCTAAACACCTGCCTAGGGAGGCGTTCGGGTGGCATCCTGACCAGATGCCCGAACCACCTCATCTGGCTCCTCTCGATGTGGAGGAGCAGCGGCTTTACTTTGAGCTCCTCCCGGATGACAGAGCTTCTCACCCTATCTCTAAGGGAGAGCCCCGCCACCCGGCAGAGGAAACTCATTTCGGCCGCTTGTACCCGTGATCTTGTCCTTTCGGTCATAACCCAAAGCTCATGACCATAGGTGAGGATGGGAACGTAGATCGACCGGTAAATTGAGAGCTTTGCCTTCCGGCTCAGCTCCTTCTTCACCACAACGGATCGATACAGCGTCCGCATTACTGAAGACGCCGCACCGATCCGCCTGTCGATCTCACGATCCACTCTTCCCTCACTCGTGAACAAGACTCTGAGGTACTTGAACTCCTCCACTTGGGGCAAGATCTCCTCCCCAACCCGGAGATGGCACTCCACCCTTTTCCGGGCGAGAACCATGGACTCGGACTTGGAGGTGCTGATTCTCATCCCAGTCGCTTCACACTCGGCTGCGAACCGATCCAGTGAGAGCTGAAGATCCTGGCCAGATGAAGCCATCAGGACCACATCATCTGCAAAAAGCAGAGACCTAATCCTCTGCAGCCACCAAACCAGATCCCCTCAACGCCTTGACTGCGCCTAGAAATTCTGTCCATAAAAGTTATGAACAGAATGGGTGACAAAGGGCAGCCTTGGCGGAGTCCAACCCTCACTGGAAACGTGTCCGACTTACTGCCGGCAATGCGGACCAAGCTCTGGCACTGAGCATACAGGGAGCGGACTGCCACAATCAGACAGTCCGATACCCCATACTCTCTGAGCACTCCCCACAGGACTTCCCGAGGGACACGGTCGAATGCCTTCTCCAAGTCCACAAAACACATGTAGACTGGTTGGGCAAACTCCCATGCACCCTCAAGGACCCTGCCGAGAGTATAGAGCTGGTCCACAGTTCCACGACCAGGACGAAAAACCAAACTGTTCCTCCTGAATCCGAGGTTCGACTATCCGGCGTAGCCTCCTCTCCAGTACACCTGAATAGACCTTACCGGGAAGGCTGAGGAGTGTGATCCCACGATAGTTAGAACACACCCTCCGGTTCCCCTTCTTAAAGAGAGGAACCACCAACCCGGTCTGCCAATCCAGAGGTACCGCCCCCGATGTCCACGCGATGCTGCAGAGTCTTGTCAACCAAGACAGCCCCACAGCATCCAGAGCCTTAAGGAACTCCGGGCGGATCTCATCTACCCCTGGGGCCTTGCCACCGAGGAGCTTTTTAACTACCTCAGCAACCTCAGCCCCAGAAATCGGAGAGCCCACCACAGACTCCCCAGGCACTGCTTCCTCATAGGAAGACGTGTTGGTGGGATTGAGGAGGTCTTCGAAGTATTCCCTCCACCGATCCACAACATCTGCAGTCGAGGTCAGCAGAACACCATCCTCACCATACACGGTGTTGATAGTGCACTGCTTCCCCCTCCTGAGGCGGCGGATGGTGGTCCAGAATTGCTTCGAAGCCGTCCGGAAGTCGTTTTCCATGGTTTCCCCGAACTCCTCCCATGTCCGAGTTTTTGCCTCTGTGACCGCTGAAGCCGCACACCGCTTGGCCTGTCGGTACCTGTCCGCTGCCTCAGGAGTCCTATGAGCCAAAAGAACCCGATAGGACTCCTTCTTCAGCTTGACGGCATCCCTCACCGCCGGTGTCCACCAACGGGTTCTAGGATTACCGCCACGACAAGCACCAACTACCTTGCGGCCACAGCTCCAATCAGCCGCCTCGACAATAGAGGCGCGGAACATGGTCCATTCAGACTCAATGTCCAGCACCTCCCTCGTGACATGTTCAAAGTTCTTCCGGAGGTGGGAATTGAAACTCTCTCTGACAGGAGACTCTGCCAGACGTTCCCAGCAAACCCTCACAATGCGTTTGGGCCTGCCAGGTCTGTCCGGCATCCTCCCCCACCATCGCAGCCAACTCACCACCAGGTGGTGATCGGTAGAAAGCTCCGCCCCTCTCTTCACCCGAGTGTCCAAAACATGAGGCCGCAAATCCGATGACACAACTACAAAGTCGATCATGGAACTGCGGCCTAGGGTGTCCTGGTGCCAAGTGCACATATGGACACCCTTATGCTTGAACATGGTGTTCGTTATGGACAATCTGTGACGGGCACAAAAGTCCAATAACAAAACACCGCTCGGGTTCAGATCCGGGCAGCCATTCTTCCCAATCACGCCTCTCCAGGTTTCACTGTCGTTGCCAACATGAGCATTGAAGTCCCCCAGTAGAACGAGGGAATCACCCGGGGGAGCACTCTCAAGTACTCCCTCGAGTGAATCCAAAAAGGGTGGGTACTCTGAGCTGCGGTTTGGCGCGTAAGCGCAAACCACAGTCAGGACCCGTTCCCCCACCCGAAGGCGGAGGGAAGCTACCCTCTCGTCCACCGGGTTGAACTCCAACGTACAGGCTCTGAGCCGGGGGGAAACAAGAATTGCCACCCCAGCCCGTCGCCTCTCACTGCCGGCAACGCCAGAGTGGAAGAGAGTCCAGCCCCTCTCGAGAGATTTGGTTCCAGAGCCCTTGCTGTGCGTCGAAGTGAGTCCGACTATATCTAGCCGGAACTTCTCCACCTCGCGCACTAGCTCAGGCTCCTTCCCCCCCAGCGAGGTGACGTTCCACGTCCCAAGAGCTAGCTTCTGTAGCCGAGGATCGGACCGCCAAGTGCCCTGCCTTCGGCTGCCGCCCAGCTCACATCGCACCCGACCTCTATGACCCCTGCTATGGGTGGTGAGCCCATTGGAGGGGGGACCCACGTTGCCTCTTCGGGCTGTGCCCGGCCGGGCCCCATGGGGACAGGCCCGGCCACCAGGCGCTCGCCATCGTGCCCCACCTCCGGGCCTGGCTCCAGAGGGGGGCCCCGGTGACCCGCGTCCGGGCGAGGGAAATCTGGGTCCTTGGTTTTTATATTTCATGGAGGTCTTTGAGATATATAATGTAGGAACCAGAATATTAATAACAGAAAGAAACAACCCTTTTGTGTGAATGAGTGTGAATGAGTGTAAATGGGGGAGGGAACTTTTTTGGGTTGGTGCACTAATTGTAAGTGTATCTTGTGTTTTTTATGTTGATTTAATAAAAAAAAAAATAATAATAATAAAAACCCGATACCGATAATAAAAAAAAACGATACCGATAATTTCTGATATTACATTTTAACGCATTTATCGGCCGATAATATCTCTAGTTCAAAGCACTTTCCACAGAGCGATGTATTACATTATTTGGCGGTACGACCACACACACCAACCAAAATTGTAAACATACTGGTAAATAAATACCTTCCTGAAAGTTTTATCATTTAAAGTTTTCTACAATTAACATAAAACTGTTTATTTCCCTTTTCAGTGATGCACAATTTGGAACACACATCTGTGTGATGATGAGCAGCACAATTGAATACTATTTATAAAATAATTCAAATGGCTTATTTTGCTTATGCTGTCTGTTTTTTAGGGTTTTTTTAAAACTAGAGTCATATCAATAACAGCTTGGCACCTCTTTATTAGGCTGGTCACAAACTGTATAAAGGACGACACAAACAGCCCAACCAAGATTATGCCATACTGTAAGTGATCAGTTGTACTGAAATCAGAATTGTTGACTCCCAAATTCTGGACTTAGTAAATAAACAATGAACCAACAAACACTATTTACATCTGGGAGGATGGAGTTCAGACCCTGATTATGGATCCAAGGTTTCAGTATCCAACCTTAATGTCTCTCTGCTTTGAGATTGTCTTTAATCATGACAAAGAAAAGTTGTTACTAATAACGTTCTCCCATCTTCTCTACCCTCTAATGTCCTTTTCATGTTCAGAAGCCAATTAGTTTTCGGCATTTAACATTTGGCACAATTTTTATGAACACAACTTTAAAACCCATGAGCAAGCTTGAGATTGACTATACATACACATTCGCTATTATGTTCCAAAAGCGACATAAGTCAGCAATCTTTTTTTTTTTTTTTACTTTCAGCGCTGGAAATCTTTAAACATCTTAAAATTAATACATTTTTAAAAAAAGGTTCATTATTTTTTATGGCCTTTTTGTCAAAAACCTTCTTCTTTTAATAATGCAAAATATGTAATCTTTTTAAAGATAAATTGCAGAAAGGAATATTTGAGGTTGGATTTTTACAACCTTGAAAATGTCAATAATTCATGGCAACATTGATTTTGATACAGTATGCCAGTTGTTGTTTTTGTTGCTGTTTTAAGTTGTATTTTGAAGATGCATACAGTTACGATATGATACATCACATATTTTGGTTGTTTGACGTCTTCATTTCCATTTTTTCATTACATGTTCAAAAAGGAGTAGGAAGAAGCAGAGCTATTCTTTTTCCACTTCATAACAATTACCTACACTTTTATTCTTTTCCTGTACCCAATTTTTAATACAATTGAAATCAGTGAACAATAATTACAACTGATAAATAAATAAATAAATAGTTAAGTAAATCGTGATTCACATAATGAGATGAATAAGATTGTCACATTTTCAATAAGGTTCAAAATGTTTGTCAGGATTCTTCTTCTTTGTACTTTGTAAACACTTTGAGTTTGAACCGTTTCTTGAACTGGATCATTATTACTTTCTTTGACTTCTTTGCTTAATCCATTCCATAATTTAATTCCACATATTGATGAACTAAAGTTGTGAGTGTTGTATATGCATACAACATTTTTCTCTCAGACTATATTTCTCCTCTTTTGTTGAGAGGAATTGTTTTACATTCTTGGTTAGCCGGTTAGTTTGCTTTGTACATCATTTTAGCTGTTTGCAAATGCACCAAGTCGTTGAATTCCAATATTTTAGATTAAATATATAAAGGGTTTGAATGTTCTCTATATCTAACATTATGTATTATTCTAAGTGATCTGTTTTTGTAACACGGTTAATGAATGAAGTGTACTTTTGTAGTTATTTCATACAATAACTCAGATATGGTAACACTGGCGAGCAGTAGAGAAAATTAAGTGATTTCTAGTCCATAGCATATTTTTGTTTATTCATTATTGACACATTTCTTGCCACCTTATGTAGTGTATTTTTATGAGATTTCCAGTTCATTTTACCATATGTCATTCATTCAAAAATTGTGTTTCTTTCACTCTTTCAATGTCTACTCTGTCTATTTGTATTTGTGTTTTACTTTCTCTTCTTTTACCGAATAGTATTATTTTAGTTATACTGTAGTTTAAGGATAGTCTGTTTTTGTTATACCATCTCTTTAATTTGTCATTTTTATCTGTTATTATTTGTATAATCTTCTGTCTTCTCTGCTAAACAAAATGCAGTCCTGTCAATTGCAAATAATATTAACTTGAAGTCCTTTATAACTTTACAAATGTTGTTTATATAGAGATTGAACAATTTTTGCACCAGTATTAATCCCTGTGGTACGCCGCAAGATACTGTATGTTACTGTGAGGAAGTTGCACCTTTAGAATATTATGATTACTTGTGTGAAATGTTTTTGTTACATTCATAAAAACTGCAGCTGCACGCTGTTTACCATCTACTGCATTGGTAATCCCTTCTGTAATTTAGATTAATGCAATCGATGTTGAAATGTTGGCTTTGTATTCGTATTGGTTCTCTGGGAATGTTAAACTTTTATTTAGGAAACAATTTTTCAGTAATTTGATAAAATTGTGGAAGTAAAGAAACAGGTACGTAATTTCTAAACCGGTGTTTTGTCTCCAATCTTATAAATCATGACAACTTTTGCCAGTTTCATTTTGTTTGGGAGTTTGAAGTAACAGGTGGCTGATATAGGTTAAAGGTTCTGAATCTCTTCAATAAGCATTTTTATCATTCTCATATCAATTCCGTTACAATCAGATGAGGTATCTATTAACATTCATTCACAATTTTGATTATTTCTTCTTCTGTCACATCAGTGAGTAACATTAGGTCAGTATTTCTGTCTATGATGTCATTTAAGTCCTCAACTGATCCGTGATCTGGAATCGTTTCGTTCAGATTTGGTCCAATATTTACAAAGTAGTTATTGAAGCTTTCAACTGTTTCATTCATATTGTAATTTTTTAAGTTTTCGTCAAAGACATATTCTTAATACCATTTTTAATAATGCTATTTAGGATGCCTCATGTACAGTAGCTCTCGCGTTATGTTTGTTCCTGTCTAATAAATGACTGTAATTGTCACAATCGGCTGAGCCGGAGTAGAACCGTGAAGCAGAGTAGAAAAACAAATAAGCATAAAACAAAAACGGCACTCAAAAAGGAGTGAGGAAAAAATAAAAGGATGCACACTTAAAGTGTGCGGAACACAAATAGCACACAGCAGGTGGGGCAAAGTTACAATTGACACTACACCACAACGCTGGCACTGAGCCACAGGGAACGAGAAGAGTGAGTGGAGCCAAAGCAGTGGAGGTGTACATGACTGGAAGGGTGAAACATCAGGAAATCTACTGGCGCTGAGTGAAGGGACTTAAGGGCTTAAGTAGTATCAGGTGTGCGCACCGGGGGCTACACCCTGTGACCCAGAAACCAGGCAATGCAACAAAACGAAGATGGGCGGCAGAAGAGCTGCCAGATCATGACAGTGCCCACTACCCACCCCTCTTCTACAGGACTGTCTCAGAAAATTAGAATATTGTGATAAAGTCCTTTATTTTCTGTAATGCAATTAAAAAAACTAAAAATGTCATACATTCTGGATTCATTACACATCAACTGAAATATTGCAAGCCTTTTATTATTTTAATATTGCTGATTATGGCATACAGCTTAAGAAAACTCAAAAATCGTATCTCAAAAAATTTGAATACCGTATTTCCTCAGACCAAGTAAAAAAAAAAGATTTCTAACGGCAAAACAAAATCAAACATTTGAAAATGTCAATTAATGCACTCAGTACTTGGTTGGGAATCCTTTTGCATGTATTACTGCATCAATGCGGCGTGGCATGGAGGCAATCAGCCTGTGGCATTGCTGAGGTGTTATGGATGCCCAGGATGCTTCAATAGCGCCCTTTAGCTCATTTGCATTATTGGGTCTGGTGTCTTTCAGCTTCTTCTTCACAATACCCCACACATTCTCTATGGGGTTCAGGTCAGGGGAGTTGGCAGGCCAATCGAGGACAGTAATGCCATGGTCAGTACACCAGTTACTGGTGGTTTTGGCACTGTGGGCAGGTGCCAGATCATGCTGGAAAATGATATCATCATCTCCATAGAGCTTTTCAACAGATGGAAGCATGTAGTGCTCTAAAATCTCTTGGTACACAGCTGCATTGACTCTGGACTTGATGAAACACAGTGGACCAACACCAGCAGCTAACATGGCTCCCCAAACCACTGCTGACTGTGGAACTTCACACTGGATTTCAAGCAACTTGGATTTTGCTTCTCTCCAGCCTTCCTCCAGACTCTAGCGCCTTGACTTCCAAATTAAATACAAAACTTGCTTTCGTCTGAAAACAGGACTCTGGACCACTCTGCTACTGTCCAGTGCTTCTTTTCCATAGCCCAAGTCAGATGCTTCTAGAGATTTTAGAGCACTACATGTTTCCATCTGTTGAAAAGCTCTATGGAGATGATGATTTCATTTTCCAGCATGATCTGGCACCTGCCCAAAGTGCCAAAACCACCAGAAACTGGTGTACTGACCATGGCATTACTGTCCTCAATTGGCCTGCCAACTCCCCTGACCTGAACCCCATAGAAAATGTGTGGGGTATTGTGAAGAAGAAGCTGAAAGACACCAGACCCAATAATGCAAATGAGCTAAATGCCGCTATTGAAGCATCCCGGGCATCCATAACACCTAAACAATGCCACAGGCTGATTGCCTCCATGCCACGCCGCATTGATGCAGTAATCCGTGCAAAAGGATTCCCAACCAAGTACTGACTGCATTAATTGACATTTTCAAATGTTTGATTTTGTTTTGCTGTTAGAAATCTTTTTTTTTTACTTGGTCTGAGGAAATATAATTTTTTGAGATTGTGGCCATGATTGTAAACAATGTGCGGCTGTGAGGAGCTCCACAACATGTGACGTCACGCTACTCGTCTGCTACTTCCGGTACAGGCAAGGCTTTTTTATCAGCGACCAAAAGTTGCAAACTTTATCGTCGATGTTCTCGACTAAATCCTTTCAGCAAAAATATGGCAATATCGCGAAATGATCAAGTATGACACATAGAATGGACCTGCTATCCCCGTTTAAATAAGAAAATCGCATTTCAGTAGGCCTTTAAGCTGTATGCCATAATCAGCAATATTAAAATAATAAAAGGCTTGCAATATTTAAGTTGATGTGTAATGAATCCAGAATGTATGACATTTTTGTTTTTTAATTGCATTACAGAAAATAAAGGACTTTATCACAATATTCAAATTTTCTGAGACAGTCCTGTATATGGCGACCCTCGGCAGCGTACCTGGTTTCTCAGGATGGAGAGAGTGGAAGTCACACAGAAGGGATGGATCGGGGATACATGAGCTGGAGACCCATGAGCGTTCTTCAGGACGTTAGCCCTCCAGTCGACCAGATACTGAACAACCCTGCCCCACCTCCTGGAGTTTAAGATTGCCTTCACAGTGTATGCTGGGTGACCATAAATTATGTGCGGAGAAAGAGTAGGTGTTGATGGAGGGCACAGAGGACTGGTGGAGGCCGGCTTGAGATTGGAGATGTGGACCATCGGATGCCGCTTGATGGATGGAGGCAGCTGGAGTTCGACAGCCGCAGGGCTGATGATACTGGTGATCTTGAGGGGCCCCACGATCCTGGGAGAAAGCTTCTTGGAGAAGCCAGCCAACAGTAAGTCCAGAGACGACAGCCATACCTCTTGTCCAGGTTGATAATTGGGTGATGGAATCCTGTGGCGGTCTGCCAGCCTGCGGTTCCGGGCACAAAGCCACTTTCGTATCCCGCCACACCCTCG